>NW_025048658.1:0-71835 GCF_018831695.1 Puntigrus tetrazona
ACATTCAAAACCTAAATCAGACATCAGTTCACAGACTAACACCATAACAGTAACAAATTACTGGGCATGATTTCATTCAATAAAGGCCTGGGCCCACAGACTCACCCCATTACTATAACAGGGCGTGATCTTGGCAGGGTTAAGTGTGACTTCTCGTAGGCTTTCCCACTCGAAAATGGTAACCCTGGAAGAAATATTGAAGCATTCAAAACCTAAACCCAGACATCCAGGCTCACAGACTAACCCCATAACAGCTACACATTACTGCGTATGACTTTTATTCAGTAATGGTCTGGGACCAGAAACTCAAACCATTACTATAACACTTTTAAGGGCATGATCTTGGCCGTGTTAAATGCTTGACTTCTCGTAGGCGTTTCCCACTCAACCATGGTAACCCTGGAACAAATATTTAAGCATTCAAAACCTAAATCCAGACATCAGGCTCACAGACTAACCCCATATAACAGTAACACATTACTGGGCATGATTTTATTCAGTAAAGGCCTGGGCCCACAGACTCACCCTATTACTATAACACGGGGCATGATCTTGGCTGGTTAAGTGTGACTTCTCGTAGCGCTTTCCCACTCGACCATGGTAACCCTGGAAGAAATATTGAAGCATTCAAAACCTAAATCCAGACATCCAGGCTCACAGACTAACACCATAACAGTAACAAATTACTGGGCATGATTTCATTCAGTAAAGGCCTGGGCCCACAGACTCACCCCATTACTATAAAGCAGGCGTGATCTTGGCCGGGTTAAGTGTGTGACTTCTCGTAGGCTTTCCCACTCGAAAATGGTAACCCTGGAAGAAATTTTTAAGCGTTCAAAACCTAAATCCAGACATCCAGGCTCACAGACTAACCCAATAACAGTAACACATTTCTGGGCATGATTTTATTCAGTAAAGGCCTGGGCCCACAGACTCACTCCATTACTATAACACTATTATGGGCATGATCTTGGCGGGTTAAGTGTGACTTCTCGTGAGCTTCCCCACTCGACCATGGTAACCCTGGAAGAAGAAATTTTTAAGCGTTCAAAACCTAAATCCAGACATCCAGGCTCACAGACTAACCCAATAACAGTAACAAATTACTGGGTATGATTTTATTCAGTAAAGGCCTGGGCCCACAAACTCACCCCATTATTACAACACTATTATGGGCATGATCTTGGCGGGTTAAGTGTGACTTCTCGTAGGCTTTCTTACTCGACCATGGTAACCCTGGAAAAACTTTTAAGCGTTCAAAACCTACGTCCAGACATCCAGTCGATATTGGCTGGTTTAAGTGCGACTTCTCGAAGGACTTTAATCCACTCGACCATGGTAACCCTGGAACAAATGTTTGAGCATTCAAAACCTACATCCAGACATCCAGGTTCACAGACTAACCCCCATAACAGTAACAAATTACTGGGCATGATGTCATTCAGTAAAGGCCTGGGCCACAGACTCACCCTATTACTATACTTGGGCATGGTCTTGGCGGTTAAGTGTGACTTCTCGTAGAGGCTTTCCCACTCGACCATGGTAACCCTGGAAGAAATATTGAAGCATTCAAAACCTAAATCCAGACATCCAGGCTCACAGACTAACACCATAACAGTAACAAATTTCTGGGCATGATTTCATTCAGTAAAGGCCTGGGCCCACAGACTCACCCCATTACTATACTTTTATGGGCGTGATCTTGGCGGGTTAAGTGTGACTTCTCGTAGGCTTTCCCACTCGAAAATGGTAACCCTGGAAGAAATATTGAAGCATTCAAAACCTAAATCCAGACATCCAGGCTCACAGACTAACCCCCATAACAGCTACACATTACTGCGTATGACTTTATTCAGTAATGGTCTGGGCCCAGAAACTCAAACCATTACTATAACACTTTTAAGGGCATGATCTTGCGTGTTAAATGTGACTTCTCGTAGGTTTTCCACTCAACCATGGTAACCCTGGAACAAATATTGAAGCATTCAAAACCTAAATCCAGACATCAGGCTCACAGACTAACCCCATAACAGTAACAAATTACTGGGCATGATTTCATTCAGTAAAGGCCTGGGCCCACAGACTCACCCTATTCCTATAACGGGCATGATCTTGGCGGTTAAGTGTGACTTTCAAATACGCTTTCCCTCGACCATGGTAACCCTGGAAGAAATATTGAAGCATTCAAAACCTAAATCCAGACATCCAGGCTCACAGACTAACTCAATAACAATAACACATTACTGGGTATGATTTTATTCAGTAAAGGCCTGGGCCCACAGACTCACCCCATTATTACAACACTATTATGGGCATGATCTTGGCGGGTTAAGTGTGACTTCTCGTAGGCTTTCTTACTCGACCATGGTAACCCTGGAAAAACTTTTAAGCGTTCAAAAGCTACGTCCAGACATCCAGTCGATATTGGCTGGCCTTTAAGTGCGACTTCTCGGGACGTTAATCCACTCGACCGACCATGGTAACCTGGAACAAATGTTTGAGCATTCAAAACCTACATCCAGACATCCAGGTTCACAGACTAACCCCATAACAGTAACACATTACTGGGCATGATTTTACTCAGTAAAGGCCCTGTATTACAGTTTTCTTTAAGGCCTGGGCCCACAAACTCAACCCATTACTATAACACTTTTATGGGCATGATCTTGGCAGGGTTAAAGCATGACTTGTCGTAGGCTTTCCCACTCAACCATGGTAACCCTGGAACAAATATTGAAGCATTCAAAACCTAAATCCAGACATCCAGGCTCACAGACTAACCCCATAACAGTAACACATTACTGGGCATGATTTTATTCAGTAAAGGCCTGGGCCCACAGACTCCCCCCTTCTACTATAACAGGCGTGATCTTGGCTGGGTTAAGTGTGACTTCTCGTGAGGCTTTCCCACTCGACCATGTTAACCCTGGAAGAAATTTTTAAGCATTCAAAACCTACGTCCAGACATCAGGCACACAGACTAACCCCTTAACAGTAACACATTACTGGGCATGATTTTATTCAGTAAAGGCCTGGGCCGCAGACTCACCCCATTACTATAACACTATTATGGGCATGATCTTGGCGGGTTAAGTGTGACTTCTCGTAGGCTTTCCCATTCGACCATGGTAACCCTGGAAGAAGTTTTTAAGCGTTCAAAACCTACGTCCAGACATCCAGGCTCACAGACTAACCCCATAACAATAAGACATTACTGGGCATGATTTTATTCAGTAAAGGTCCTGTATTACAGTTTCCTTTAAGGGTTGGGCCCACAAACTCACTCCATTACTATAAAACTATTGGGGGCATGATCTTGGCCGGGTTAAGTGTGACTTCTCGTAGGTTTTCTCACTTGACCATGGTAACCCTGGAACAAATATTTGAGCGTTCAAAACCTACGTCCAGACATCCAGGATCACAGACTAATCCCATAACAGTAACACATTACTAGGCATGATTTTATTCAGTAAAGGCCTGGGCCTACAAACTCACCCCATTATTACAACACTATTATGGGCATAATCTTGGTCGACTTAAGTGTGACTTCGTAGGTTTTCCCACTCAACCATGGTAACCCTGGAACAAATATTGAAGCATTCAAAACCTAAATCCAGACATCCAGGCTCACAGACTAACCCCATAACAGTAACACATTACTGGGCATGATTTTATTCAGTAAAGGCCTGGGCCACAGACTCACCCCATTACTATAAAGGCGTGACCTTGGCGGGTTAAGTGTGACTTCTCGTAGGCTTTCCCACTCGACCATGATATCCCTGGAAGAACTTTTTAAGCGTTCAAAACCTAAATCCAGACATCCAGGCTCACAGACTAACCCAATAACAGTAACACTTTACTGGGCATGATTTTATTCAGTAAAGACCATGTATTACAGTTTTCTTTAAGGCATGGGCCCACAAACTCATCCCATTACTATAACAATTTTATTTTCATGATCTTGGCGGGTTAAGCGTGACTTCTCATAGGTTTTCCCACTCGACCATGGTAACCCTGGAACAAATATTGAAGCATTTAAAACCTAAATCCAGACATCCAGGCTCACAGACTAACCCCATAACATTAACTTATTACTGGGCATGATTTTATTCAGTAAAGGCCTGGACCCACAGACTCACCCCATTACTATAACAGGCGTGACCTTGGCCGGGTTAAGTGTGACTTCTCGTAGGCTTTCCCTCTCGACCATGGTAACCCTGGAAGAACTTTTTAAGCGTTCAAAACCTAAATCAGACATCCAGGCTCACAGACTAACCCAATAACAGTAACACATTACTGGGCATGATTTTTATTCAGTAAAGGCCTGAGCCCACAGACTCACACCATTACTATAGCACTATTATGGGCATGATTTTGGCCGGGTAAAGTGTGACTTCTCGTATGCTTTCCCACTCGACCATGGTAACCCTGGAAGAAATATTGAAACATTCAAAACCTAAATCCAGACATCCATGCTCACAGACTAACCCCCTAACAGTAACACATTACTGGGCATGATTTTATTCAGTAAAGGCCTGGGCCCACAGACTCACCCCATTACTATAACAGGCGTGATCTTGGCCGGGTTAAGTGTGACTTCTCGTATGCTTTCCCACTCGACCATGGTAACCCTGGAAGCAATATTGAAGCATTCAAAACCTAAATCCAGACACCCAGGCTCACAGACTAACCCCATAACAGTAACACATTACTGGGCATGATTTTTTCATTCAGTAAAGGCCTGAGACCACAGACTCACCCCATTACTATAACACTATTATGGGCATGATCTTGGCCGGTTAAGTGTGACTTCTCGTATGCTTTCCCACTCGACCATGGTAACCCTGGAACAAATATTTTAAACGTTCAAAACCTACGTCCAAACATCCAGGCTCACAGACTTACCCCATAACAATAAAACATTACTGAGCATGATTTTATTCAGTAAAAAAAGGCCCTGTATTACAGTTTTCTTTAAGGCATGGGCCCACAAACTCACCCAAATTACTATAATACTTTCATGGGCATGATCTTGGCTGGGTTAAGCGTGACTTCTCGTAGGTTTTCCCACTCGACCATGGTAACCCTGGAAGAAATATTGAAGCATTCAAAACCTAAATCCAGACATCCAGGCTCACAGACTAACCCAATAACAGTAACACATTACTGGGTATGATTTTATTCAGTAAAGGCCTGGGCCCACAAACTCACCCCATTATTACAACACTATTATGGGCATGATCTTGGCGGGTTAAGTGTGACTTCTCGTAGGCTTTCCCACTCGACCATGGTAACCCTGGAAAAACTTTTAAGCGTTTCAAAACCTACGTCCAGACATCCAGTCGATATTGGCTGGTTTAAGTGCGACTTCTCCAACGTTAATCCATTCTGACCATGGTAACCCTGGAACAAATGTTTGAGCATTCAAAACCTACGTCCAGACATCTAGGCGCTTCATCCAGGCGATATTGGCTGGTTTAAGTGCAACCTCTCGGACGCTAATCCACTCGACCATGGTAACCCTGGAACAAATATTGAAGCGTTCAAAACGTAAATCCAGACATCCAGGCTCACAGACTAACCCCATAACAGGAACACATTACTGGGCATGATTTTATTCACTAAAGGCCCTGTATTATAGCTTTTCTTTAAAGCCTGGACCCACAGACTCACCCCATTACTATAACACTTTCATGGGCATGATCTTGGCGGGTTAAGTGTGACTTTCTCGTAGGTTTTCCCACTCGACCATGGTAACCCTGGAACAAATATTGAAGCATTCAAAACCTACGTCCAGACATCCAGGATCACAGATTATTCCCATAACAGTAACATATTGCTGGGCATGATTTTATTTAGTAAAGACATGGGCCAACAAACTCACCCCATTATTACAACACTATTATGGGCATGATCTTGGTCGACTTAAGTGTGACTTCTCGTAGGCTTTCCCACTCGACCATGGTAACCCTGGAACAAATATTTGAGCGTTCCAAACCTACGTCCAGACATCCAGGCTCACAGATTAACCCCATAACAGCTACACATTACTGCGTATGACTTTATTCAGTAAAGGCCTGGGACCAGAAACTCAACCCATTACTATAACACTTTTATGGGCATGATCTTGGCAGGGTTAAGCGTGACTTGTCGTAGGCTTTCTTACTCAACAATGGTAACACTGGAAGAAACTTTTAAGCATTCAAAGCCTACGTTCAGACATCCAAGCACACAGACTAACCCCTTAACAGTAACACATTACTGGGCATGATTTTATTCAGTAAAGGCCTGGGCCAACAGTCTCACCCCATTACTATAAAACTTTTATGGGAATGAGCTTGGCGGGTTAAGTGTGACTTCTCGTAGGCTTTCCCACTCGACCATGGTAACCCTGGAAGAATTTTTTAGGCGTTCAAAGCCTAAATCTAGACATCCAGGCTCACAGACGCACCCCATAACAGTAACACATTACTGGGAATGATTTTATTCAGTAAAGGCCTGGGCCCACAGACTCATTCCATTACTATAACACTATTAGGGGCATGATATTGGCCGGGTTAAGTGTGACTTCTCGTAGGCTTTCCCACTCGACCATGGTAACCCTGGAAGAAATTTTTAAGCGTTCAAAACCTACGTCCAGACATCCAGGCAATATTGGCCGGTTTAAGTGCGACTTCTCGGAGGCTAATCCACTCGACCATGGTAACCCTGGAACAAATGTTTGAGCATTCAAAACCTAAGTCCAAACATTCAGGTTCACAGACTAACCCCATAACAGTTACACATTACTGGGCATGAATTTACTCAGTAAAGGCCTGGGCCCACAAACTCACCCCATTACTACAAAACATTTATGGGTATGATCTTGGCAGGGTTAAGCGTGACTTCTCGTAGGCTTTCCCACTCGACCATGGTAACCCTGGAAGAAATTTTTAAGAGTTCAAAACCTAAGTCCAGACATCTAGGCGCTTCATCCAGGCGATGTTGGCGGTTTAAGTGCAACCTCTCGGACGCTAATCCACTTGACCATGGTAACCCTGGAACAAATATTGAAGCGTTCAAAACGTAAATCCAGACATCCAGGCTCACAGACTAACCCCATAACAGGAACACATTACTGGGCATGATTTTATTCAGTAAAGGCCTGGGCTCTCAGACTCACCCTATTACTAAAACAGGTGTGATCTTGGCGGGTTAAGTGTGACTTCTCGTGAGGCTTTCTTACTCGACCATGGTAACCCTGGAAGAAACTTTTGAGCATTCAAAACCTACGTCCAGACATCCAAGCACACAGACTAACCCCCAACAATAACACATTACTGGGCATGATTTTATTCAGTAAAGGCCTGGGCCCACAGATTCACTCCATTACTATAACACTATTATGGGCATGATCTTGGCGGGTTAAGTGTGACTTCTCGTGAGGCTTTACCCACTCGACCATGGTAACCCTTGAAGAAATTTTTAAGCGTTCAAAACCTAAATCCAGACATCCAGGCTCACAGACTAACCCAATAACAGTAACACATTACTGGGTTTGATTTTATTCAGTAAAGGCCTGGGCCCACAAACTCACCCCATTATTACAACACTATTATGGGCATGATCTTGGCCGGGTTAAGTGTGACTTCTCATAGGCTTTCTTACTCGACCATGGTAACCCTGGAAAAACTTTTAAGCGTTCAAAACCTACGTCCAGACATCCAGTCGATATTGGCTGGTTTAAGTGCGACTTCTCGGACGTTAATCCACTCGACCATGGTAACCCTGGAACAAATGTTTGAGCATTCAAAACCTACGTCCAGACATCCAGGCTCACAGACTAACCCCATAACAGTAACACATTACTGGGTATGATTTTATTCAGTAAAGGCCTGGGCCAACAGACTCACCACAAACTATAAAACTTTTATGGGAATTATCATGGCCGGGTTAAGTGTGACCTCTCTTAGGCTTTCCCACTCGACCATGGTAACCCTGGAAGAAACTTTTAAGCGTTCAAAACCTACGTCCAGACATCCAGGCAATATTGGCCGGTTTAAGTGTGACTTCTCGGAGGCTAATCCACTCGACCATGGTAACCCTGGAACAAATGTTTGAGCATTCAAAACCTAAGTCCAAACATCCAGGTTCACAGACTAACCCCATAACAGTTAAACATTACTGGGCATGAATTTACTCAGTAAAGGCCTGGGCCCACAAACTCACCCCATTACTACAAAACTTTCATGGGCATGATCTTGGCGGGTTAAGTGTGACTTCTCGTAGGTTTTTCCCACTCGACCATGGTAACACTGGAACAAATATTTGAGCGTTCAAAACCTACGCCCAGACATCCAGGATCACAGATTAATCCCATAACAGTAACATATTACTGGGCATGATTTTATTTAGTAAAGACATGGGCCAACAAACTCACCCCATTATTACAACATTATTATGGGCATGATCTTGGTCGACTTAAGTGTGACTTCTCGAGGCTTTCCCACTCGACCATGGTAACCCTGGAACAAATATTTGAGCATTCAAAACCTACGTCCAGACATCCAGGCTCACAGATTAACCCCATAACAGCTACACATTACTGCGTATGACTTTATTCAGTAAAGGCCTGGGACCAGAAACTCAACCCATTACTATAACACTTTTATGGGCATGATTTTGGCAGCGTTAAGTGTGACTTCTCGTAGGCTTTCTTACTCGACCATGGTAACCCTGGAAGAAATTTTTAAGCGTTCAAAACCTAAGTCCAGACATCCAGGCGATATTGGCCAGTTTAAGTGCGACTTCTCGGACGTTAATCCACTCGACCATGGTAACCCTGGAACAAATATTTGAACGTTCAAAACCTACGTCCAGACATCCAGGCTCACAGACTAACCCCATAACAGTAACACATTACTGGGCATGATTTTATTCAGTAAGGGCCCTGTATTACAGTTTTCTTTAAGGCCTGGGCCCACAAACTCACCCCATTACTATAAAACTTTAATGGGCATGATCTTGACAGGGTTAAGACTGACTTCTCGTAGGCTTTCCCAATCGACCATAGTAACCCTGGAAGAAATTTTTAAGCGTTCAAAACCTAAGTCGAGACATCCAGGCGCTTCATCAAGCCGATATTGGCCGAGTTAGGTGCGACTTCTCGGACAACTTTTTCACTTGATCCCTACCAAACTGAATGAAATTTTTAAGCATTCAAAACCTAATTCCAGATATCCAGGCGCTTCAATCAGGTGATCTTGTCCGGGTTAAGTGTGTCTTCTCGAATACTTTCCCACTCGACCATGGTAACCCTGAGAGAAATTTTTAAGTCCAGACTTCCAGGCGCTTCATCCAGGCGATATTGGCCGGGTTAAGTGCGACTTCTCAGACGCTTTCCCATTCAACCATGGTAAACCTGGAGGAAATTTTTAAGTCCACACATCCAAGCGCTTCATCCAGGCAATATCCCAGCAAGCTAACAGTTGTTTGTTGACTCACTAGTATGTTTATCAGTATCAGTGTGTGAGGCCCGAGAGCTACAGATCTCCATCCTGTAGATGGAGGAGAACACAACCTTCTCATGTTAAACCCAACTAAAACCGTTTCCTGTTCTGTTCTCATTGTACAGTATGTGCCGTGTTTCAGTGTCTGAGTCTCTTAACTTGTGATGTGTCTGCTTCTCTTTGTAGGACACGTAGTGTTCATGTCTTCAAAAGCTTCTTGGTTAGCCACATGCCCCTCGTGATTTCGCTGATGAAGCTATTTCCAGACAATGGTCACCTGTCCAGAGAAGAGAGGCGTTTTATCTCCTGTCCAGAACCGTGCACACATGATCACTGAAGAGGAAGTGGAAAGTCAACCAATCAAAATGAGCTTCACTGTAAATAAATGAACCTAATGGAGTACTACTAAAGCTGATTTAGATGAATCATTGATAGTTCATGCTGTTTTAGCATCTCAGAAATATCCACCTTGATTTTTTCTCATTTATTTTTTAAACATAGGAATAACTTTCATACGTTAGCTTCATATTTTACATGTTAGCTCAGTTTGAATAAAATCATGCTTGATTTAAATCATCCGTCATCCTTGGCCCCATTTCACTCTATAATATGAAGGTCAAATGATTACGAATGATTTAAGAACAAATTAATATAAAAAAAACTGAAAGACAACACAAGTATATGTTTGATCTCTTGAAGAAGCACGCGCACACACACACACACACACACACACACACACACACACAGGTTGCTACAATATACATTTTTATTTTATGTATGTTTGTATAAATGGTAAATAAACTGTTTAATAAGAATAATATTAGTAGAATTTTTTTCCAGGGTTAAAAAACACATGGTTGACTCTTTATACAGGGTCACATGATTGATTCAGTACATCCTCAAAACGACATTCAATCAAAAATGGGTGACCCTGATGAACTTAAGCCTGATTAATTATACAGTTGTGGCCAAAAGTTTTGAGAATGACACAAATATTAGTTTTTCACAAAGTTTGCTGCTAAACTGCTTTTAGATCTTTGTTTCAGTTGTTTCTGTGATGTACTGAAGTGTAATTACAAGCACTTCATACGTTTCAAAGGCTTTTATCAACAATTACATGGCATTTATGCAAAGAGTCATTATTTGCTGTGTTGGCCCTTCTTTTTCAGGACCTCTGCAAATTCGACTGAGCATGCTCTCAATCAACTTCTGGGCCAAATCCTGACTGATAGCAACCCATTCTTTCATAATCACTTCTTGGAGTTTGTCATAAGTAGTGGGTTTTGTTTGTCCACCCGCCTCTTGAGGATTGACCACAAGTTCTCAATGGGATTAAGATCTGGGGAGTTTCCAGGCCATGGAGCCAAAATTTCAACGTTTTGGTCCCTGAGCCACTTAGTTATCACTTTTGCCTTATTGGCACAGTGCTCCATCGTGCTGAAAAATGCATTGTTCTTCACCAAACTGTTGTTGGATTGTTGGAAGAAGTTGCTGTTGGAGGGTGGTTTGGTACCGTTCTTTATTCATGGCTGTATTTTTGGGCAAAATTGTGAGTGAGCCCACTCCCTTGGATGAGAAGCAACCTCTCACATGAATGGTCTGAGGATGCTTTACTGTTGGCATGACACAGGACTGATGGTAGCGCTCACCTTTTCTTCTCCGGACAAGCCTTTTTCCAGATGCCCCAAACAATCGGAAAGGGGCTTCATCGGAGAATATGACTTTGCCCCAGTCCTCAGCAGTCCATTCACCATACTTTTGCAAAAGATCAGTCTTCCTGATGTTTTTTGGAGAGAAGTGAATTCTTTGCTGTCCTTCTTGACACCAGGCCATCTTCCAAAAGTCTTGGCCTCACTGTGCGTGTAGATGCGCTCACACCTGCCTGCTGCCATTCCTGAGAAAGCTCTGCACTGGTGGCACTCCGATCCTGCAGCTGAATTCTCTTTAGGAGACGATCCTGGCGCTTGCTGGACTTTCTTGTACGCCCTGAAGCCTTCTTAATAAGAATTGAACCTCTTTCCTTGAAGTTCTTGATGAGTCTATAAATTGTTGATTTAGGTGCAATCTTAGTAGCCACAATATCCTTGCCTGTGAAGCCATTTTTATGCAAGCATCACCCTCCTTTTAACATGTCAAGTCCGTCATTCTAACCAAATCAGCCTGACATAATGATCTCCAGCCTTGTGCTCCTCAACATTCTCACCTGAGTTAACAAGACGTTTACTGAAATGATCTCAGCAGGTCGTTTAATGACAGCAGATGAAATGCAGTGGAAAGTTTTTTCAGGTTTAAGTTCATTTTCATGGCAAAGAAGGACTATGCAATCCATCTGATCACTCTTCATAACATTCTGGAGTATATGCAAATTGCTATTACAAAAACTTAAGCAGCAACTTTTCCAATTTCCAATATTTATGTAATTCTCAAAACCTTTGGCCACAACTGTACATATACTGTTGATACACATTTCTTTCATAAACTCAATTTTCTATTAATACACAATTGCAAACCTTTCCAAAACAATCTTGAGTAAATGAGAAAAGAAAGATGCTAAATAGTTTTCTTTTGTTTACCAAAGTTGACAGCTATACTGAAATGTTAAGCTTAAATATTTCCAAATGTAATAAATTCTATAAAGTAGTTTGTAAGACACTTCCTTCATTTTGATACATTTATTTGGCAGTATTCATTCTTTAACACAAGAGATATAACCAAATAAAGAAGAGCAAAGGACACAGAACAAAGAGCATTTGTTCAAATCGTATTAATTAATATATTGTTGTCTTAAAACAAAGACAGTTTTTCAAATGTGCACACTTTTGGAAAAAAATGCTAATTCTCCTGGTTTCACAGGTGATTGGATTTTCTGAGGAAATCCTGTATACGACAACAATTACCCATTGAAATGAACTAATTTACTTGCATCTTACTAAAAGAATACCTCCTTTGAGCCAACGATAAAATAAAAAGATCTGTTTTTAAATACTATGCCCTTGTTATTTCATATATGAAATAGTTGTGGGGTGAAAAATGGTGAAAAGAGCTTGTCTGTGAAAACCGGCCAATTTAGCAGGAATTTTGTCAACAGAAAAATTATGTTCCAATAAAAAAATCTATGCTTCCAAGAAAATTAAATATATCATTAGGGAAGGCATTCCGAGTATTTTAATAAGAAATTATGAATAAAATAAATAAAACTAATGTATCACTGTATCAAATGCTTGATATTTTCAGTAATATCTTATATTTTTTTCTTTAAACATTCATTTTCAAGCAGGTTTACTCACAGGTTTGATGACCTTTTGAAGATACTGAAAGCTGATTGGCCTCCTGACAGTGATCGGTTAAATACGCGGGAAAATAGCGCGTTCAGTTTAGTCAGAGATCATAGTAACTTCTCTGATTTATATAGTAATTTATACATTTATTAATAAATCTCGCTATTTAATAATGAAAAGTGCATAAGATTCAACGCTTCCGATAAAAGCGTACGCTCGCGCTGTTGTACTCACGCACGCGACGTCCACGCGCACCATGTACGTGAACTATAGTTTCTATGGCGACGCGTGTTATGACGTGAATTCTACACATAAACACTCAAACCCATCGATATCTGTTTGTTGAGAGACGAGGCGATTTCAGAGACTTTCGGAGATTATTTCCTGACACTGTGATTTTCGACACAGTTCAGAGCGAGAGGAGACTTTTATTTTAGGAGATCGGAGGATATTTCCTTTG
Source organism: Puntigrus tetrazona (assembly GCF_018831695.1). NCBI lineage: Eukaryota > Metazoa > Chordata > Actinopteri > Cypriniformes > Cyprinidae > Puntigrus > Puntigrus tetrazona. Next base: position 13,227 of record NW_025048658.1, read on the forward strand.
AGTACAGTTTGAAGGAAGTTTTTTATTCTCTTCTTATCTCTCTTCTTATTTATTTCTCTTTATTTCTCTCATTCTTTCTCTCTTTCGTTTCTTTCTTTCTTTCTTTCTTCAACTAATTAATTTTTTTTTTATTTATTTACTGTATTTCGTGGAGTTTGGAGAGATTGTCAGCCGCTCTTATGAGTGAAAGACAAGGTGAGCGTTTTGTTTGTTATTGCTATGTTATGGTATGATGTTGTACAATGTTTGACTGAATTAATGTGAAGATATGCCTTTGATTTTCTATTCAAGAGCAAATAGAAGTAAAAGCAATTGGTGCTTGGTTATGATAAAGGTTGCTAATAGAGGCTGTAAGTGTCTGATGTGTGAAATATTGCAGCCTCGGGCCGCTCCAGATCCAGGAGTGCTGCTGTCTCTCAGGCGGCTGCTCAGGAGGTTGGGAGACGCGGTTGTGGTGACGACGCTCAGGAACCGCTGACCAACCCAAACCTGCCTCTGAGCCAAGAGCTGCCTGGGTACATCGCTCCTCTGCCGTCAGAGTTGGCCGTTTCTGTGTCCGTGTCTCATGGGAAGAGGAAGCGGCAGAGCGGCAGCCAGGAGGATGAGGGTCCGTCCCCTCATACAGAAGAGCTGCCAAACGCTCCCCGCAGAGGTCAGAGTGCACTGAGATTAAACACCTCACCACTCACTAAACGAGTCGTCACTGAAGACGTTACAGTAAGGTCCAGTTTAAAGAGGTTTCTTGTGATCTTGTGTGTTGCAGAAGCGTATGTCAAGGGCCCATTGCTGGGGCGAGGTGGATTCGGCTCGGTGTATGCTGCGACCCGCAGGTCTGACGGACTGCCAGTAAGACTTCCTCTCACCTCCTCGTTAGAAATGTTGCCGTCAGTGAGCGTGGTCTGTGATAATTAGTCAGCGTGGTCTTCATCTGTCTACAGGTTGCCATCAAGCACGTCTGTAAAAGAGGAACACCGAGACTGAGAGTCGTGAGTTCAGAGTGAATCTGTTGCTCTGCTTGCTCTGATTGAGCGCTGGATATAACGCAGCGTTCGTCCTGCAGGAAGGTCAGGATCAGCTGCCGCTGGAGGTGGCGTTGATGAGTCTGGTCAATTCGGCTCCTGCCTGCCCCAACGTCCTGCAGCTGCTGGAGTGGTTAGACTTTCCCAGACGCTACACCTTGATCCTGGAGCGTCCCCGCCTTGCCAAGATCTGGACACTTTCTGCAAGCAGAACGGACGCCTGGAGGAGAGTCTGGCCAAGAAAGTGCTGCTGCAGCTGGTCACGGCGCTGAAACACTGCGAGAGCCGGAGTCCTGCACCGGGACGTCAAACCGGAGAACCTGCTGATCTCCACAGAGTCACACGACATCAAGCTGCTGGACTTTGGCTGTGGAGATCTGCTGAAAGACTCGGCCTACAGACACTTTGCAGGTGGGTTTGATCTCACTGCGGTGATCTGTGTTTGTTTGTGGAGCCTCTTCAGGTGACGTCTGGGGTCTTGTTGTGTCTCTCAGGCACTCTTCAGTACGCCCCTCCTGAGTGGTTTCGGTGGCAGCGCTATCACGCAGGACCGGCTACGGTTTGGTCGGTCGGGGTGACGCTCTACAACATCTTGTGCGGCTGTTTCCCCTTCAGAGGCACGTTGAGGGTCACCTCCAGAAGCAGACTGCGCTTCCCTAGAGAACTGTCCACAGGCAAGAGACAGAGGTCACGTCCAGATCCAGGTGAAGCGTGTGCTTCTGTCTTCCTGAACACTGTGTTGTGTGTAACAGAGTGCCGTCAGCTGATTGGCTGGTGTCTCAGTGCATCGGCGTCAGACCGGCCCACTTTAGAGGACATTGAGTGCCACCCCTGGTTACACTGAGCAGGTGGCCAGAGACACACACTTATCTGACTCACAGCAGTCACGGCTAGATTGTCTCGTTAGGATCAGACTAGATTAATGCTTCTGATTGTTTGTATAGGGTGAGCAGGAGTGACACAGGAAGTGCAGGGAACGGCTTCCTGGTCGCCTCCAGAAAGAGCAGAGGATCATGGGCTGATGGTGAAGGGTTCGGATCCTCTGCTCCAGTCGGTGAAGATCTCTGTGTGGATGCTGCAGGAGTCTGAACACACAGCAGCAGCTGAAACCACCCACAGATCAATATGTGTAGCTTCTCCACAATAAAGTGTAAATATGTATATAACAGGAGTTGTACATCTCGCTGTATCACAGTAGTATTACTTTTTTTGTAATCAGGACAGGAAAAAGGACCAAAAATAAGAAAGAAATCAGAAGAAAAATCTCTTAGTGATTCAAATTAATAGAAGGGGATGCATAGAATGTAAATTGCAAAAACAAATATATAAATAAAGCCATTTTTATGCTTAAAGGAAAAGTTTACCCAAAAATAAAAATTCTAAAAAATAATGGTGACCCAAAACCATTGTTCCATACTTTTTTCAAAATATCCTCCTTTGTGTTTGGGAGAACAAAGAAATTCATACAAGTTTGGAACTACTTGAGGATGAGTAAATGATAACAAAATCTTACTTGTTGGGTTAAATTCCTTTAAACAGTAATATTTTCGTTTGCCTTACCGTGGTGCTTTAACTGTGGCAGTGGGGCTGCACAATTTATCTGTGCAAATTATCAGGGTAAAGAAATTAACCAAATAAATAGAAATAAACAAACTAAAATATTTAGTTCAATACGTCCTGCAACTGGTTTTGCACATACAGTAGAATACAAATTGCCTAGAAAGACATATTTTAACAGTTATTTATATTATTTAACAGAAATTACTTGATTTATAGTTTGGATTCATAACAACATAAATTAGTCATTTCAGGCTCACTGATTCAAAGAAAACTAATTTTCTGGTTGACCAGAAGCTGAATACAAAGTATTTATTCAGTAAATAATAATCAGTGAACCATATTCCTTTTAACATACCTACAAACATTGAGTTAGACAACATTTGACAGTCCACTTTAGGCATTCCACGATCAGTAAGCAACTTTTCAGCTACATGTCATTAGAGTTTTAGTAAACTGTCTGTTTAATAACCTCTTATTAGTTAATAGATGGCAAGTATTAAGGTATTAAACATATTCTTAATAAAACAGAGAAATATATGCTATTAATAGCTGTAAAATTAGCCCATTTTGTTTCAATATAGGATTATGGAAATGAGTACAACCTAGATTTAATTCAACAAGGTGTGATATTTTAGTACTTAATATGTCCTCCATAACTCTATGTATACAGTGTACTGCTCTGACGCTTCTTGGCACTGAATGTAAAATTTTATTACAAACTGTTACATCTGTCCTGTTTAACTCCTTCTTAAACGACCTGGTCTTTAATGGGGAGAGTTTCTGGTTTGGGGAGAGTTGAGGTTTTGTATTATATCACACAGTGGTTGATAAAGCCTAACTCTCTCACGCCTTCAGCTCTCATACGTCCCTACAGAAGAGCTTTACTACCCTGAAGTTCACTGTGGAAACCAGACACTTCTCACTGTATGCCTCCTCTTGTGACACCAGAACATTTTAGATGCTGTCAGATCTGAAATGATTAACTTGGTCTCATGAGACTAGAGCATGGATTCCCAGAAGCCCTCACTTACTTAAGCCAAGGGTCTTTGAAAAGGAGTTTATTGTGCTTTGGCCGCAGTGGATAGTTTGGGTGCGGACAAACAACCATGCATGGTGCTATTTTAAGATGTACAGTCACTCTTCTCATAGCGTTTACTGGCTCTGAGACGCTTTCTTACAAATGATTATTTCGGGGGCTTTTTACAAGTCCATTGTTTTTGAATTTTTGAAAATGTTGCAGTATTTTTACATTGAAAACAAGAATTTGGTATTCCTTTTGCATTATTGTCCTCTTATAAGTTAAAAAATAAATACCCTGGCAGTGTTCACTGTTCCAACAAAAACTACAAAAAATTAAAACCTGACGTTAACTTCAGGCCAGGTGTGTGTGCCCGATGAAACCACCTATATCCCAGCAAGCTAACAGTTGTTTGTTGACTCACTAGTATGTTTATCAGTATCAGTGTGTGTGAGGCCGAGAGCTACAGATCTCCATCCTGTAGATGGAGGAGAACACAACCTTCTCATGTTGAACCCAACAAAAACCGTTTCCTGTTCTGTTCTCATTGTACAGTATGTGCCGTGTTTCAGTGTCTGAGTCTCTTAACTTGTGATGTGTCTGCTTCTCTTTGTAGGACTCGTAGTGTTCATGTCTTCAGAAGCTTCTTGGTGAGCCACATGCCCCTCGTGATCTCGCTGATGAAGGGATTTCCAGACAATGGTCACCTGTCCAGAGAAGAGAGGCGTTTCATCTCCTGTCCAGAACCGTGCACACATGATCACTGAAGAGGAAGTGGAAAGTCAACCAATCAAAATGAGCTTCACTGTAAATAAATGAACCTAATGGAGTACTACTAAAGCTGATTTAGATGAATCATTGATAGTTCATGCTGTTTTAGCATCTCAGAAATATCCACCTTGATTTTTTTCTCATTTATTTTTTAAACATAGGAATAACTTTCATACGTTAGCTTCATATTTTACATGTTAGCTCAGTTTGAATAAAATCATGCTTGATTTAAATCATCCGTCATCCTTGGTCCCATGTTTTCACTCTATAATATAAAGGTCAAATGATTACGAATGATTTAAGAACAAATTAATATAAAAAAACTGAAAGACAACACAAGTATATGTTTGATATCTTGAAGCAGCACGCACACACACACACACACACACACACACACACACACACACACACACACACACACACACATATATACACTCTCACACACACACACACACACACAGGTTGCTACAACATACATTTTTATTTTATGTATGTTTGTATAAATGGTAAATAAACTGTTTAATAAGAATAATATTAGTAGAATTTTTTTCCAGGGTTAAAAACACATGGTTGACTCTTTATACAGGGTCACATGATTGATTCAGTACATCCTCAAAACGACATTCAATCAAAATGGGTGACCCTGATGAACTTAAAGCCTGATTAATTATACAGTTGTGGCCAAAAGTTTTGAGAATGACACAAATATTAGTTTTTACAAAGTTTGCTGCTAAACTGCTTTTAGATCTTTGTTTCAGTTGTTTCTGTGATGTACTGACGTGTAATTACAAGCACTTCATACGTTTCAAAGGCTTTTATCGACAATTACATGGCATTTATGCAAAGAGTCATTATTTGCTGTGTTGGCCCTTCTTTTCAGGACCTCTGCAATTCGACTGAGCATGCTCTCAATCAACTTCTGGGCCAAATCCTGACTGATAGCAACCCATTCTTTCATAATCACTTCTTGGAGTTTGTCATAAGTAGTGGGTTTTGTTTGTCCACCCGCCTCTTGAGGATTGACCACAAGTTCTCAATGGGATTAAGATCTGGGGAGTTTCCAGGCCATGGAGCCAAAATTTCAACGTTTTGGTCCCTGAGCCACTTAGTTATCACTTTTGCCTTATTGGCACAGTGCTCCATCGTGCTGAAAAATGCATTGTTCTTCACCAAACTGTTGTTGGATTGTTGGAAGAAGTTGCTGTTGGAGGGTGGTTTGGTACCGTTCTTTATTCATGGCTGTATTTTTGGGCAAAATTGTGAGTGAGCCCACTCCCTTGGATGAGAAGCAACCTCTCACATGAATGGTCTGAGGATGCTTTACTGTTGGCATGACACAGGACTGATGGTAGCGCTCACCTTTTCTTCTCCGGACAAGCCTTTTTCCAGATGCCCCAAACAATCGGAAAGGGGCTTCATCGGAGAATATGACTTTGCCCCAGTCCTCAGCAGTCCATTCACCATACCTTTTTGCAAAAGATCAGTCTTCCCTGATGTTTTTTTGGAGAGAAGTGAATTCTTTGCTGTCCTTCTTGACACCAGGCCATCTTCCAAAAGTCTTGGCCTCACTGTGCGTGTAGATGCGCTCACACCTGCCTGCTGCCATTCCTGAGAAAGCTCTGCACTGGTGGCACTCCGATCCTGCAGCTGAATTCTCTTTAGAGACGATCCTGGCGCTTGCTGGACTTTCTTGTACGCCCTGAAGCCTTCTTAATAAGAATTGAACCTCTTTCCTTGAAGTTCTTGATGAGTCTATAAATTGTTGATTTAGGTGCAATCTTAGTAGCCACAATATCCTTGCCTGTGAAGCCATTTTTATGCAAGCATCACCCTCCTTTTAACATGTCAAGTCCGTCATTCTAACCAAATCAGCCTGACATAATGATCTCCAGCCTTGTGCTCCTCAACATTCTCACCTGAGTTAACAAGACGTTTACTGAAATGATCTCAGCAGGTCGTTTAATGACAGCAATGAAATGCAGTGGAAAGTTTTTTCAGGTTTAAGTTCATTTTCATGGCAAAGAAGGACTATGCAATCCATCTGATCACTCTTCATAACATTCTGGAGTATATGCAAATTGCTATTACAAAAACTTAAGCAGCAACTTTTCCAATTTCCAATATTTATGTAATTCTCAAAACCTTTGGCCACAACTGTACATATACTGTTGATACACATTTCTTTCATAAACTCCAATTTTCTATTAATACACAATTGCAAACCTTTCCAAAACAATCTTGAGTAAATGAGAAAAGAAAGATGCTAAATAGTTTTCTTTTGTTTACCAAAGTTGACAGCTATACGAAATGTTAAGCTTAAATATTTCCAAATGTAATAAATTCTATAAAGTAGTTTGTAAGACACTTCCTTCATTTTGATACATTTATTTGGCAGTATTCATTCTTTAACACAAGAGATATAACCAAATAAAGAAGAGCAAAGGACACAGAACAAAGAGCATTTGTTCAAATCGTATTAATTAATATATTGTTGTCTTAAAACAAAGACAGTTTTTCAAATGTGCACACTTTTGGAAAAAATGCTAATTCTCCTGGTTTCACAGGTGATTGGATTTTCTGAGGAAATCCTGTATACGACAACAATTACCCATTGAAATGAACTAATTTACTTGCATCTTACTAAAAGAATACCTCCTTTGAGCCAACGATAAAATAAAGATCTGTTTTTAAATACTATGCCCTTGTTATTTCATATGAAATAGTTGTGGGGTGAAAAATGGTGAAAAGAGCTTGTCTGTGAAAACCGGCCAATTTAGCAGGAATTTTGTCAACAGAAAAATTATGTTCCAATAAAAAAATCTATGCTTCCAAGAAAATTAAATATATCATTAGGAAGGCATTCCGAGTATTTTAATAAGAAATTATGAATAAAATAAATAAAACTAATGTATCACTGTATCAAATGCTTGATATTTTCAGTAATATCTTATATTTTTTTCTTTAAACATTCACTTTCAAGCAGGTTTACTCACAGGTTTGATGACGCACCGAAGATACTGAAAGCTGATTGGCCTCCTGACAGTGATCGGTTAAATACGCGGGAAAATAGCGCGTTCAGTTTAGTCAGAGATCATAGTAACTTCTCTGATTTATATAGTAATTTATACATTTATTAATAAATCTCGCTATTTAATAATGAAAAGTGCATAAGATTCAACGCTTCCGATAAAAGCGTACGCTCGCGCTGTTGTACTCACGCACGCGACGTCACGCGCACCATGTACGTGAACTATAGTTTCTATGGCGACGCGTGTTATGACGTGAATTCTACACATAAACACTCAAACCCATCGATATCTGTTTGTTGAGAGACGAGGCGATTTCAGAGACTTTCGGAGATTATTTCCTGACACTGTGATTTTCGACACAGTTCAGAGCGAGAGGAGACTTTTATTTTAGGAGATCGGAGGATATTTCCTTTGAGTACAGTTTGAAGGAAGTTTTTTATTCTCTTCTTATCTCTCTTCTTATTTATTTCTCTTTATTTCTCTCATTCTTTCTCTCTTTCGTTCTTTCTTTCTTTCTTTCTTCAACTAATTAATTTTTTTTTATTTATTTACTGTATTTCGTGGAGTTTGGAGAGATTGTCAGCCGCTCTTATGAGTGAAAGACAAGGTGAGCGTTTTGTTTGTTATTGCTATGTTATGGTATGATGTTGTACAATGTTTGACTGAATTAATGTGAAGATATGCCTTTGATTTTCTATTCAAGAGCAAATAGAAGTAAAAGCAATTGGTGCTTGGTTATGATAAAGGTTGCTAATAGAGGCTGTAAGTGTCTGATGTGTGAAATATTGCAGCCTCGGGCCGCTCCAGATCCAGGAGTGCTGCTGTCTCTCAGGCGGCTGCTCAGGAGGTTGGGAGACGCGCGGTGTTGTGGTGACGACGCTCAGGAACCGCTGACCAACCCAAACCTGCCTCTGAGCCAAGAGCTGCCTGGGTACATCGCTCCTCTGCCGCCAGAGTTGGCCGTTTCTGTGTCCGTGTCTCACGGGAAGAGGAAGCGGCAGAGCGGCAGCCAGGAGGATGAGGGTCCGTCCCCTCATACAGAAGAGCTGCCAACGCTCCCGCAGAGGTCAGAGTGCACTGAGATTAAACACCTCACCACTCACTAAACGAGTCGTCACTGAAGACGTTACAGTAAGGTCCAGTTTAAAGAGGTTTCTTGTGATCTTGTGTGTTGCAGAAGCGTATGTCAAGGGCCCATTGCTGGGGCGAGGTGGATTCGGCTCGGTGTATGCTGCGACCCGCAGGTCTGACGGACTGCCAGTAAGACTTCCTCTCACCTCCCTCGTTAGAAATGTTGCCGTCAGTGAGCGTGGTCTGTGATAATTAGTCAGCGTGGTCTTCATCTGTCTACAGGTTGCCATCAAGCACGTCTGTAAAAGAGGAACACCGAGACTGAGAGTCGTGAGTTCAGAGTGAATCTGTTGCTCTGCTTGCTCTGATTGAGCGCTGGATATAACGCAGCGTTCGTCCTGCAGGAAGGTCAGGATCAGCTGCCGCTGGAGGTGGCGTTGATGAGTCTGGTCAATTCGGCTCCTGCCTGCCCCAACGTCCTGCAGCTGCTGGAGTGGTTAGACTTTCCCAGACGCTACACCTTGATCCTGGAGCGTCCCGTTCCTTGCCAAGATCTGGACACTTTCTGCAAGCAGAACGGACGCCTGGAGGAGAGTCTGGCCAAGAAAGTGCTGCTGCAGCTGGTCACGGCGCTGAAACACTGCGAGAGCCGCGGAGTCCTGCACCGGGACGTCAAACCGGAGAACCTGCTGATCTCCACAGAGTCACACGACATCAAGCTGCTGGACTTTGGCTGTGGAGATCTGCTGAAAGACTCGGCCTACAGACACTTTGCAGGTGGGTTTGATCTCACTGCGGTGATCTGTGTTTGTTTGTGGAGCCTCTTCAGGTGACGTCTGGGGTCTTGTTGTGTCTCTCAGGCACTCTTCAGTACGCCCCTCCTGAGTGGTTTTGGCGGCAGCGCTATCACGCAGGACCGGCTACGGTTTGGTCGGTCGGGGTGACGCTCTACAACATCTTGTGCGGCTGTTTCCCCTTCAGAGGCACGTTGAGGGTCACCTCCAGAAGCAGACTGCGCTCCCTAGAGAACTGTCCACAGGCAAGAGACAGAGGTCACGTCCAGATCCAGGTGAAGCGTGTGCTTCTGTCTTCCTGAACACTGTGTTGTGTGTAACAGAGTGCCGTCAGCTGATTGGCTGGTGTCTCAGTGCATCGGCGTCAGACCGGCCCACTTTAGAGGACATTGAGTGCCACCCTGGTTACACTGAGCAGGTGGCCAGAGACACACACTTATCTGACTCACAGCAGTCACGGCTAGATTGTCTCGTTAGGATCAGACTAGATTAATGCTTCTGATTGTTTGTATAGGGTGAGCAGGAGTGACACAGGAAGTGCAGGGAACGGCTTCCTGGTCGCCTCCAGAAAGAGCAGAGGATCATGGGCTGATGGTGAAGGGTTCGGATCCTCTGCTCCAGTCGGTGAAGATCTCTGTGTGGATGCTGCAGGAGTCTGAACACACAGCAGCAGCTGAAACCACCCACAGATCAATATGTGTAGCTTCTCCACAATAAAGTGTAAATATGTATATAACAGGAGTTGTACATCTCGCTGTATCACAGTAGTATTACTTTTTTTGTAATCAGGACAGGAAAAAGGACCAAAAATAAGAAAGAAATCAGAAGAAAAATCTCTTAGTGATTCAAATTAATAGAAGGGGATGCATAGAATGTAAATTGCAAAAACAAATATATAAATAAAGCCATTTTTATGCTTAAAGGAAAAGTTTACCCAAAAATAAAAATTCTAAAAAATAATGGTGACCCAAAACCATTGTTCCATACTTTTTCAAAATATCCTCCTTTGTGTTCGGGAGAACAAAGAAATTCATACAAGTTTAGAACTACTTGAGGATGAGTAAATGATAACAAAATCTTACTTGTTGGGTTAAATTCCTTTAAACAGTAATATTTTCGTTTGCCTTACCGTGGTGCTTTAACTGTGGCAGTGGGGCTGCACAATTTATCTGTGCAAATTATCAGGGTAAAGAAATTAACCAAATAAATAGAAATAAACAAACTAAAATATTTAGTTCAATACGTCCTGCAACTGGTTTTGCACATACAGTAGAATACAAATTGCCTAGAAAGACATATTTTAACAGTTATTTATATTATTTAACAGAAATTACTTGATTTATAGTTTGGACATAACATAAATTAGTCATTTCAGGCTCACTGATTCAAAGAAAACTAATTTTCTGGTTGACCAGAAGCTGAATACAAAGTATTTATTCAGTAAATAATAATCAGTGAACCATATTCCTTTTAACATACCTACAAACATTGAGTTAGACAACATTTGACAGTCCACTTTAGGCATTCCACGATCAGTAAGCAACTTTTCAGCTACATGTCATTAGAGTTTTAGTAAACTGTCTGTTTAATAACCTCTTATTAGTTAATAGATGGCAAGTATTAAGGTATTAAACATATTCTTAATAAAACAGAGAAATATATGCTATTAATAGCTGTAAAATTAGCCCATTTTGTTTCAATATAGGATTGCGGAAATGAGTACAACCTAGATTTAATTCAACAAGGTGTGATATTTTAGTACTTAATATGTCCTCCATAACTCTATGTATACAGTGTACTGCTCTGACGCTTCTTGGCACTGAATGTAAAATTTTATTACAAACTGTTACATCTGTCCTGTTTAACTCCTTCTTAAACGACCTGGTCTTTAATGGGGAGAGTTTCTGGTTTGGGGAGAGTTGAGGTTTTGTATTATATCACACAGTGGTTGATAAAGCCTAACTCTCTCACGCCTTCAGCTCTCATACGTCCCTACAGAAGAGCTTTACTACCCTGAAGTTCACTGTGGAAACCAGACACTTCTCACTGTATGCCTCCTCTTGTGACACCAGAACATTTTAGATGCTGTCAGATCTGAAATGATTAACTTGGTCTCATGAGACTAGAGCATGGATTCCCAGAAGCCCTCACTTACTTAAGCCAAGGGTCTTTGAAAAGGAGTTTATTGTGCTTTGGCCGCAGTGGATAGTTTGGGTGCGGACAAACAACCATGCATGGTGCTATTTTAAGATGTACAGTCACTCTTCTCATAGCGTTTACTGGCTCTGAGACGCTTTCTTACAAATGATTATTTCGGGGCTTTTACAAGTCCATTGTTTTTGAATTTTTGAAAATGTTGCAGTATTTTTACATTGAAAACAAGAATTTGGTATTCCTTTTGCATTATTGTCCTCTTATAAGTTAAAAATAAATACCCTGGCAGTGTTCACTGTTCCAACAAAAACTACAAAAAAATTAAAACCTGACGTTAACTTCAGGCCAGGTGTGTGTGCCCGATGAAACCACCTATATCCCAGCAAGCTAACAGTTGTTTGTTGACTCACTAGTATGTTTATCAGTATCAGTGTGTGTGAGGCCCGAGAGCTACAGATCTCCATCCTGTAGATGGAGGAGAACACAACCTTCTCATGTTGAACCCAACAAAACCGTTTCCTGTTCTGTTCTCATTGTACAGTATGTGCCGTGTTTCAGTGTCTGAGTCTCTTAACTTGTGATGTGTCTGCTTCTCTTTGTAGGACTCGTAGTGTTCATGTCTTCAGAAGCTTCTTGGTGAGCCACATGCCCCTCGTGATCTCGCTGATGAAGGGATTTCCAGACAATGGTCACCTGTCCAGAGAAGAGAGGCGTTTCATCTCCTGTCCAGAACCGTGCACACATGATCACTGAAGAGGAAGTGGAAAGTCAACCAATCAAAATGAGCTTCACTGTAAATAAATGAACCTAATGGAGTACTACTAAAGCTGATTTAGATGAATCATTGATAGTTCATGCTGTTTTAGCATCTCAGAAATATCCACCTTGATTTTTTTCTCATTTATTTTTTAAACATAGGAATAACTTTCATACGTTAGCTTCATATTTTACATGTTAGCTCAGTTTGAATAAAATCATGCTTGATTTAAATCATCCGTCATCCTTGGTCCCATGTTTTCACTCTATAATATAAAGGTCAAATGATTACGAATGATTTAAGAACAAATTAATATAAAAAAAACTGAAAGACAACACAAGTATATGTTTGATATCTTGAAGCAGCACGCACACACACACACACACACACACACACATACACACTCACACACACACACACACTCACTCTCACACACACACACACAGGTTACAACGTACATTTTTATTTTATGTATGTTTGTAAAAATGGTAAATAAACTGTTTAATAAGAATAATATTAGTAGAAATTTTTTTCCAGGGTTAAAAACACATGGTTGACTCTTTATACAGGGTCACATGATTGATTCAGTACATCCTCAAAACGACATTCAATCAAAAATGGGTGACCCTGATGAACTTAATCCTGATTAATTATACAGTTGTGGCCAAAAGTTTTGAAAATGACAGTTATTAGTTTTTACAAAGTTTGCTGCTAAACTGCTTTTAGATCTTTGTTTCAGTTGTTTCTGTGATGTACTGAAGTGTAATTACAAGCACTTCATACGTTTCAAAGGCTTTTATCGACAATTACATGACATTTATGCAAAGAGTCATTATTTGCTGTGTTGGCCCTTCTTTTCAGGACCTCTGCAATTCGACTGAGCATGCTCTCAATCAACTTCTGGGCCAAATCCTGACTGATAGCAACCCATTCTTTCATAATCACTTCTTGGAGTTTGTCATAAGTAGTGGGTTTTGTTTGTCCACCCGCCTCTTGAGGATTGACCACAAGTTCTCAATGGGATTAAGATCTGGGAGTTTCAGGCCATGGAGCCAAAATTTCAACGTTTTGGTCCCGAGCCACTTAGTTATCACTTTTGCCTTATTGGCACGGTGCTCCATCGTGCTGAAAAATGCATTGTTCTTCACCAAACTGTTGTTGGATTGTTGGAAGAAGTTGCTGTTGGAGGGTGTTTTGGTACCGTTCTTTATTCATGGCTGTATTTTTGGGCAAAATTGTGAGTGAGCCCACTCCCTTGGATGAGAAGCAACCTCTCACATGAATGGTCTGAGGATGCTTTACTGTTGGCATGACACAGGACTGATGGTAGCGCTCACCTTTTCTTCTCCGGACAAGCCTTTTTCCAGATGCCCCAAACAATCGGAAAGGGGCTTCATCGGAGAATATGACTTTGCCCCAGTCCTCAGCAGTCCATTCACCATACTTTTGCAAAAGATCAGTCTTCCCTGATGTTTTTTGGAGAGAAGTGAATTCTTTGCTGTCCTTCTTGACACCAGGCCATCTTCCAAAAGTCTTGGCCTCACTGTGCGTGTAGATGCGCTCACACCTGCCTGCTGCCATTCCTGAGAAAGCTCTGCACTGGTGGCACTCCGATCCTGCAGCTGAATTCTCTTTAGGAGACGATCCTGGCGCTTGCTGGACTTTCTTGTACGCCCTGAAGCCTTCTTAATAAGAATTGAACCTCTTTCCTTGAAGTTCTTGATGAGTCTATAAATTGTTGATTTAGGTGCAATCTTAGTAGCCACAATATCCTTGCCTGTGAAGCCATTTTTATGCAAGCATCACCCTCCTTTTAACATGTCAAGTCCGTCATTCTAACCAAATCAGCCTGACATAATGATCTCCAGCCTTGTGCTCCTCAACATTCTCACCTGAGTTAACAAGACGTTTACTGAAATGATCTCAGCAGGTCGTTTAATGACAGCAATGAAATGCAGTGGAAAGTTTTTTCAGGTTTAAGTTCATTTTCATGGCAAAGAAGGACTATGCAATCCATCTGATCACTCTTCATAACATTCTGGAGTATATGCAAATTGCTATTACAAAAACTTAAGCAGCAACTTTTCCAATTTCCAATATTTATGTAATTCTCAAAACCTTTGGCCACAACTGTACATATACTGTTGATACACATTTCTTTCATAAACTCCAATTTTCTATTAATACACAATTGCAAACCTTTCCAAAACAATCTTGAGTAAATGAGAAAAGAAAGATGCTAAATAGTTTTCTTTTGTTTACCAAAGTTGACAGCTATCTGAAATGTTAAGCTTAAATATTTCCAAATGTAATAAATTCTATAAAGTAGTTTGTAAGACACTTCCTTCATTTTGATACATTTATTTGGCAGTATTCATTCTTTAACACAAGAGATATAACCAAATAAAGAAGAGCAAAGGACACAGAACAAAGAGCATTTGTTCAAATCGTATTAATTAATATATTGTTGTCTTAAAACAAAGACAGTTTTTCAAATGTGCACACTTTTGGAAAAAAATGCTAATTCTCCTGGTTTCACAGGTGATTGGATTTTCTGAGGAAATCCTGTATACGACAACAATTACCCATTGAAATGAACTAATTTACTTGCATCTTACTAAAAGAATACCTCCTTTGAGCCAACGATAAAATAAAGATCTGTTTTTAAATACTATGCCCTTGTTATTTCATATGAAATAGTTGTGGGGTGAAAAATGGTGAAAAGAGCTTGTCTGTGAAAAACGGCCAATTTAGCAGGAATTTTGTCAACAGAAAAATTATGTTCCAATAAAAAAATCTATGCTTCCAAGAAAATTAAATATATCATTAGGGAAGGCATTCCGAGTATTTTAATAAGAAATTATGATTAAAATAAATAAAACTAATGTATCACTGTATCAAATGCTTGATATTTTCAGTAATATCTTATATTTTTTTCTTTAAACATTCACTTTCAAGCAGGTTTACTCACAGGTTTGATGACGCACCGAAGATACTGAAAGCTGATTGGCCTCCTGACAGTGATCGGTTAAATACGCGGGAAAATAGCGCGTTCAGTTTAGTCAGAGATCATAGTAACTTCTCTGATTTATATAGTAATTTATACATTTATTAATAAATCTCGCTATTTAATAATGAAAAGTGCATAAGATTCAACGCTTCCGATAAAAGCGTACGCTCGCGCTGTTGTACTCACGCACGCGACGTCACGCGCACCATGTACGTGAACTATAGTTTCTATGGCGACGCGTGTTATGACGTGAATTCTACACATAAACACTCAAACCCATCGATATCTGTTTGTTGAGAGACGAGGCGATTTCAGAGACTTTCGGAGATTATTTCCTGACACTGTGATTTTCGACACAGTTCAGAGCGAGAGGAGACTTTTATTTTAGGAGATCGGAGGATATTTCCTTTGAGTACAGTTTGAAGGAAGTTTTTTTATTCTCTTCTTATCTCTCTTCTTATTTATTTCTCTTTATTTCTCTCATTCTTTCTCTCTTTCGTTCTTTCTTTCTTTCTTTCTTCAACTAATTAATTTTTTTTTATTTATTTACTGTATTTCGTGGAGTTTGGAGAGATTGTCAGCCGCTCTTATGAGTGAAAGACAAGGTGAGCGTTTTGTTTGTTATTGCTATGTTATGGTATGATGTTGTACAATGTTTGACTGAATTAATGTGAAGATATGCCTTTGATTTTCTATTCAAGAGCAAATAGAAGTAAAAGCAATTGGTGCTTGGTTATGATAAAGGTTGCTAATAGAGGCTGTAAGTGTCTGATGTGTGAAATATTGCAGCCTCGGGCCGCTCCAGATCCAGGAGTGCTGCTGTCTCTCAGGCGGCTGCTCAGGAGGTTGGGAGACGCGGTTGTGGTGACGACGCTCAGGAACCGCTGACCAACCCAAACCTGCCTCTGAGCCAAGAGCTGCCTGGGTACATCGCTCCTCTGCCGCCAGAGTTGGCCGTTTCTGTGTCCGTGTCTCACGGGAAGAGGAAGCGGCAGAGCGGCAGCCAGGAGGATGAGGGTCCGTCCCCCTCATACAGAAGAGCTGCCAAGCGCTCCGCAGAGGTCAGAGTGCACTGAGATTAAACACCTCACCACTCACTAAACGAGTCGTCACTGAAGACGTTACAGTAAGGTCCAGTTTAAAGAGGTTTCTTGTGATCTTGTGTGTTGCAGAAGCGTATGTCAAGGGCCCATTGCTGGGGCGAGGTGGATTCGGCTCGGTGTATGCTGCGACCCGCAGGTCTGACGGACTGCCAGTAAGACTTCCTCTCACCTCCTCGTTAGAAATGTTGCCGTCAGTGAGCGTGGTCTGTGATAATTAGTCAGCGTGGTCTTCATCTGTCTACAGGTTGCCATCAAGCACGTCTGTAAAAGAGGAACACCGAGACTGAGAGTCGTGAGTTCAGAGTGAATCTGTTGCTCTGCTTGCTCTGATTGAGCGCTGGATATAACGCAGCGCTCGTCCTGCAGGAAGGTCAGGATCAGCTGCCGCTGGAGGTGGCGTTGATGAGTCTGGTCAATTCGGCTCCTGCCTGCCCCAACGTCCTGCAGCTGCTGGAGTGGTTAGACTTTCCCAGACGCTACACCTTGATCCTGGAGCGCCCCGTTCCTTGCCAAGATCTGGACACTTTCTGCAAGCAGAACGGACGCCTGGAGGAGAGTCTGGCCAAGAAAGTGCTGCTGCAGCTGGTCACGGCGCTGAAACACTGCGAGAGCGGAGTCCTGCACCGGGACGTCAAACCGGAGAACCTGCTGATCTCCACAGAGTCACACGACATCAAGCTGCTGGACTTTGGCTGTGGAGATCTGCTGAAAGACTCGGCCTACAGACACTTTGCAGGTGGGTTTGATCTCACTGCGGTGATCTGTGTTTGTTTGTGGAGCCTCTTCAGGTGACGTCTGGGGTCTTGTTGTGTCTCTCAGGCACTCTTCAGTACGCCCTCCTGAGTGGTTTTCGGCGGCAGCGCTATCACGCAGGACCGGCTACGGTTTGGTCGGTCGGGGTGACGCTCTACAACATCTTGTGCGGCTGTTTCCCCTTCAGAGGCACGTTGAGGGTCACCTCCAGAAGCAGACTGCGCTTCCCTAGAGAACTGTCCACAGGCAAGAGACAGAGGTCACGTCCAGATCCAGGTGAAGCGTGTGCTTCTGTCTTCCTGAACACTGTGTTGTGTGTAACAGAGTGCCGTCAGCTGATTGGCTGGTGTCTCAGTGCATCGGCGTCAGACCGGCCCACTTTAGAGGACATTGAGTGCCACCCCTGGTTACACTGAGCAGGTGGCCAGAGACACACACTTATCTGACTCACAGCAGTCACGGCTAGATTGTCTCGTTAGGATCAGACTAGATTAATGCTTCTGATTGTTTGTATAGGGTGAGCAGGAGTGACACAGGAAGTGCAGGGAACGGCTTCCTGGTCGCCTCCAGAAAGAGCAGAGGATCATGGGCTGATGGTGAAGGGTTCGGATCCTCTGCTCCAGTCGGTGAAGATCTCTGTGTGGATGCTGCAGGAGTCTGAACACACAGCAGCAGCTGAAACCACCCACAGATCAATATGTGTAGCTTCTCCACAATAAAGTGTAAATATGTATATAACAGGAGTTGTACATCTCGCTGTATCACAGTAGTATTACTTTTTTTGTAATCAGGACAGGAAAAAGGACCAAAAATAAGAAAGAAATCAGAAGAAAAATCTCTTAGTGATTCAAATTAATAGAAGGGGATGCATAGAATGTAAATTGCAAAAACAAATATATAAATAAAGCCATTTTTATGCTTAAAGGAAAAGTTTACCCAAAAATAAAAATTCTAAAAAATAATGGTGACCCAAAACCATTGTTCCATACTTTTTCAAAATATCCTCCTTTGTGTTTAGGAGAACAAAGAAATTCATACAAGTTTGGAACTACTTGAGGATGAGTAAATGATAACAAAATCTTACTTGTTGGGTTAAATTCCTTTAAACAGTAATATTTTCGTTTGCCTTACCGTGGTGCTTTAACTGTGGCAGTGGGGCTGCACAATTTATCTGTGCAAATTATCAGGGTAAAGAAATTAACCAAATAAATAGAAATAAACAAACTAAAATATTTAGTTCAATACGTCCTGCAACTGGTTTTGCACATACAGTAGAATACAAATTGCCTAGAAAGACATATTTTAACAGTTATTTATATTATTTAACAGAAATTACTTGATTTATAGTTACAACATAAATTAGTCATTTCAGGCTCACTGATTCAAAGAAAACTAATTTTCTGGTTGACCAGAAGCTGAATACAAAGTATTTATTCAGTAAATAATAATCAGTGAACCATATTCCTTTTAACATACCTACAAACATTGAGTTAGACAACATTTGACAGTCCACTTTAGGCATTCCACGATCAGTAAGCAACTTTTCAGCTACATGTCATTAGAGTTTTAGTAAACTGTCTGTTTAATAACCTCTTATTAGTTAATAGATGGCAAGTATTAAGGTATTAAACATATTCTTAATAAAACAGAGAAATATATGCTATTAATAGCTGTAAAATTAGCCCATTTTGTTTCAATATAGGATTGCGGAAATGAGTACAACCTAGATTTAATTCAACAAGGTGTGATATTTTAGTACTACTTAATATGTCCTCCATAACTCTATGTATACAGTGTACTGCTCTGACGCTTCTTGGCACTGAATGTAAAATTTTATTACAAACTGTTACATCTGTCCTGTTTAACTCCTTCTTAAACGACCTGGTCTTTAATGGGGAGAGTTTCTGGTTTGGGGAGAGTTGAGGTTTTGTATTATATCACACAGTGGTTGATAAAGCCTAACTCTCTCACGCCTTCAGCTCTCATACGTCCCTACAGAAGAGCTTTACTACCCTGAAGTTCACTGTGGAAACCAGACACTTCTCACTGTATGCCTCCTCTTGTGACACCAGAACATTTTAGATGCTGTCAGATCTGAAATGATTAACTTGGTCTCATGAGACTAGAGCATGGATTCCCAGAAGCCCTCACTTACTTAAGCCAAGGGTCTTTGAAAAGGAGTTTATTGTGCTTTGGCCGCAGTGGATAGTTTGGGTGCGGACAAACAACCATGCATGGTGCTATTTTAAGATGTACAGTCACTCTTCTCATATAGCGTTTACTGGCTCTGAGACGCTTTCTTACAAATGATTATTTCGGGGGCTTTTACAAGTCCATTGTTTTTGAATTTTTGAAAATGTTGCAGTATTTTTACATTGAAAACAAGAATTTGGTATTCCTTTTGCATTATTGTCCTCTTATAAGTTAAAAATAAATACCCTGGCAGTGTTCACTGTTCCAACAAAAACTACAAAAAAATTAAAACCTGACGTTAACTTCAGGCCAGGTGTGTGTGCCCGATGAAACCACCTATATCCCAGCAAGCTAACAGTTGTTTGTTGACTCACTAGTATGTTTATCAGTATCAGTGTGTGTGAGGCCCGAGAGCTACAGATCTCCATCCTGTAGATGGAGGAGAACACAACCTTCTCATGTTGAACCCAACAAAAACCGTTTCCTGTTCTGTTCTCATTGTACAGTATGTGCCGTGTTTCAGTGTCTGAGTCTCTTAACTTGTGATGTGTCTGCTTCTCTTTGTAGGACTCGTAGTGTTCATGTCTTCAGAAGCTTCTTGGTGAGCCACATGCCCCTCGTGATCTCGCTGATGAAGGGATTTCCAGACAATGGTCACCTGTCCAGAGAAGAGAGGCGTTTCATCTCCTGTCCAGAACCGTGCACACATGATCACTGAAGAGGAAGTGGAAAGTCAACCAATCAAAATGAGCTTCACTGTAAATAAATGAACCTAATGGAGTACTACTAAAGCTGATTTAGATGAATCATTGATAGTTCATGCTGTTTTAGCATCTCAGAAATATCCACCTTGATTTTTTTCTCATTTATTTTTTAAACATAGGAATAACTTTCATACGTTAGCTTCATATTTTACATGTTAGCTCAGTTTGAATAAAATCATGCTTGATTTAAATCATCCGTCATCCTTGGTCCCATGTTTTCACTCTATAATATAAAGGTCAAATGATTACGAATGATTTAAGAACAAATTAATATAAAAAAACTGAAAGACAACACAAGTATATGTTTGATATCTTGAAGCAGCACGCACACACACACACACACACACACACACATATACACTCTCACACACACACACACACAGGTTGCTACAACGTACATTTTTATTTTATGTATGTTTGTAAAAATGGTAAATAAACTGTTTAATAAGAATAATATTAGTAGAATTTTTTTTCCAGGGTTAAAAACACATGGTTGACTCCTTATACAGGGTCACATGATTGATTCAGTACATCCTCAAAACGACATTCAATCAAAAATGGGTGACCCTGATGAACTTAATCCTGATTAATTATACAGTTGTGGCCAAAAGTTTTGAAAATGACAGTTATTAGTTTTTTACAAAGTTTGCTGCTAAACTGCTTTTAGATCTTTGTTTCAGTTGTTTCTGTGATGTACTGAAGTGTAATTACAAGCACTTCATACGTTTCAAAGGCTTTTATCGACAATTACATGACATTTATGCAAAGAGTCATTATTTGCTGTGTTGGCCCTTCTTTTCAGGACCTCTGCAATTCGACTGAGCATGCTCTCAATCAACTTCTGGGCCAAATCCTGACTGATAGCAACCCATTCTTTCATAATCACTTCTTGGAGTTTGTCATAAGTAGTGGGTTTTGTTTGTCCACCCGCCTCTTGAGGATTGACCACAAGTTCTCAATGGGATTAAGATCTGGGAGTTTCAGGCCATGGAGCCAAAATTTCAACGTTTTGGTCCCGAGCCACTTAGTTATCACTTTTGCCTTATTGGCACGGTGCTCCATCGTGCTGAAAAATGCATTGTTCTTCACCAAACTGTTGTTGGATTGTTGGAAGAAGTTGCTGTTGGAGGGTGTTTTGGTACCGTTCTTTATTCATGGCTGTATTTTTGGGCAAAATTGTGAGTGAGCCCACTCCCTTGGATGAGAAGCAACCTCTCACATGAATGGTCTGAGGATGCTTTACTGTTGGCATGACACAGGACTGATGGTAGCGCTCACCTTTTCTTCTCCGGACAAGCCTTTTTCCAGATGCCCCAAACAATCGGAAAGGGGCTTCATCGGAGAATATGACTTTGCCCCAGTCCTCAACAGTCCATTCACCATACTTTTTGCAAAAGATCAGTCTTCCCTGATGTTTTTTTGGAGAGAAGTGAATTCTTTGCTGTCCTTCTTGACACCAGGCCATCTTCCAAAAGTCTTGGCCTCACTGTGCGTGTAGATGCGCTCACACCTGCCTGCTGCCATTCCTGAGAAAGCTCTGCACTGGTGGCACTCCGATCCTGCAGCTGAATTCTCTTTAGGAGACGATCCTGGCGCTTGCTGGACTTTCTTGTACGCCCTGAAGCCTTCTTAATAAGAATTGAACCTCTTTCCTTGAAGTTCTTGATGAGTCTATAAATTGTTGATTTAGGTGCAATCTTAGTAGCCACAATATCCTTGCCTGTGAAGCCATTTTTATGCAAGCTTCACCCTCCTTTTAACATGTCAAGTCCGTCATTCTAACCAAATCAGCCTGACATAATGATCTCCAGCCTTGTGCTCCTCAACATTCTCACCTGAGTTAACAAGACGTTTACTGAAATGATCTCAGCAGGTCGTTTAATGACAGCAATGAAATGCAGTGGAAAGTTTTTTCAGGTTTAAGTTCATTTTCATGGCAAAGAAGGACTATGCAATCCATCTGATCACTCTTCATAACATTCTGGAGTATATGCAAATTGCTATTACAAAAACTTAAGCAGCAACTTTTCCAATTTCCAATATTTATGTAATTCTCAAAACCTTTGGCCACAACTGTACATATACTGTTGATACACATTTCTTTCATAAACTCCAATTTTCTATTAATACACAATTGCAAACCTTTCCAAAACAATCTTGAGTAAATGAGAAAAGAAAGATGCTAAATAGTTTTCTTTTGTTTACCAAAGTTGACAGCTATACTGAAATGTTAAGCTTAAATATTTCCAAATGTAATAAATTCTATAAAGTAGTTTGTAAGACACTTCCTTCATTTTGATACATTTATTTGGCAGTATTCATTCTTTAACACAAGAGATATAACCAAATAAAGAAGAGCAAAGGACACAGAACAAAGAGCATTTGTTCAAATCGTATTAATTAATATATTGTTGTCTTAAAACAAAGACAGTTTTTCAAATGTGCACACTTTTGGAAAAAATGCTAATTCTCCTGGTTTCACAGGTGATTGGATTTTCTGAGGAAATCCTGTATACGACAACAATTACCCATTGAAATGAACTAATTTACTTGCATCTTACTAAAAGAATACCTCCTTTGAGCCAACGATAAAATAAAGATCTGTTTTTAAATACTATGCCCTTGTTATTTCATATGAAATAGTTGTGGGGTGAAAAATGGTGAAAAGAGCTTGTCTGTGAAAACCGGCCAATTTAGCAGGAATTTTGTCAACAGAAAAATTATGTTCCAATAAAAAATCTATGCTTCCAAGAAAATTAAATATATCATTAGGGAAGGCATTCGAGTATTTTAATAAGAAATTATGATTAAAATAAATAAAACTAATGTATCACTGTATCAAATGCTTGATATTTTCAGTAATATCTTATATTTTTTCTTTAAACATTCACTTTCAAGCAGGTTTACTCACAGGTTTGATGACGCACCGAAGATACTGAAAGCTGATTGGCCTCCTGACAGTGATCGGTTAAATACGCGGGAAAATAGCGCGTTCAGTTTAGTCAGAGATCATAGTAACTTCTCTGATTTATATAGTAATTTATACATTTATTAATAAATCTCGCTATTTAATAATGAAAAGTGCATAAGATTCAACGCTTCCGATAAAAGCGTACGCTCGCGCTGTTGTACTCACGCACGCGACGCCACGCGCGCACCATGTCACGTGAACTATAGTTTCTATGGCGACGCGTGTTATGACGTGAATTCTACACATAAACACTCAAACCCATCGATATCTGTTTGTTGAGAGACGAGGCGATTTCAGAGACTTTCGGAGATTATTTCCTGACACTGTGATTTTCGACACAGTTCAGAGCGAGAGGAGACTTTTATTTTAGGAGATCGGAGGATATTTCCTTTGAGTACAGTTTGAAGGAAGTTTTTTATTCTCTTCTTATCTCTCTTCTTATTTATTTCTCTTTATTTCTCTCATTCTTTCTCTCTTTCGTTCTTTCTTTCTTTCTTTCTTCAACTAATTAATTTTTTTTTATTTATTTACTGTATTTCGTGGAGTTTGGAGAGATTGTCAGCCGCTCTTATGAGTGAAAGACAAGGTGAGCGTTTTGTTTGTTATTGCTATGTTATGGTATGATGTTGTACAATGTTTGACTGAATTAATGTGAAGATATGCCTTTGATTTTCTATTCAAGAGCAAATAGAAGTAAAAGCAATTGGTGCTTGGTTATGATAAAGGTTGCTAATAGAGGCTGTAAGTGTCTGATGTGTGAAATATTGCAGCCTCGGGCCGCTCCAGATCCAGGAGTGCTGCTGTCTCTCAGGCGGCTGCTCAGGAGGTTGGGAGACGCGGTTGTGGTGACGACGCTCAGGAACCGCTGACCAACCCAAACCTGCCTCTGAGCCAAGAGCTGCCTGGGTACATCGCTCCTCTGCCGTCAGAGTTGGCCGTTTCTGTGTCCGTGTCTCACGGGAAGAGGAAGCGGCAGAGCGGCAGCCAGGAGGATGAGGGTCCGTCCCCCTCATACAGAAGAGCTGCCAAACGCTCCCGCAGAGGTCAGAGTGCACTGAGATTAAACACCTCACCACTCACTAGACGAGTCGTCACTGAAGACGTTACAGTAAGGTCCAGTTTAAAGAGGTTTCTTGTGATCTTGTGTGTTGCAGAAGCGTATGTCAAGGGCCCATTGCTGGGGCGAGGTGGATTCGGCTCGGTGTATGCTGCGACCCGCAGGTCTGACGGACTGCCAGTAAGACTTCCTCTCACCTCCCTCGTTAGAAATGTTGCCGTCAGTGAGCGTGGTCTGTGATAATTAGTCAGCGTGGTCTTCATCTGTCTACAGGTTGCCATCAAGCACGTCTGTAAAAGAGGAACACCGAGACTGAGAGTCGTGAGTTCAGAGTGAATCTGTTGCTCTGCTTGCTCTGATTGAGCGCTGGATATAACGCAGCGTTCGTCCTGCAGGAAGGTCAGGATCAGCTGCCGCTGGAGGTGGCGTTGATGAGTCTGGTCAATTCGGCTCCTGCCTGCCCCAACGTCCTGCAGCTGCTGGAGTGGTTAGACTTTCCCAGACGCTACACCTTGATCCTGGAGCGTCCCGTTCCTTGCCAAGATCTGGACACTTTCTGCAAGCAGAACGGACGCCTGGAGGAGAGTCTGGCCAAGAAAGTGCTGCTGCAGCTGGTCACGGCGCTGAAACACTGCGAGAGCCGCGGAGTCCTGCACCGGGACGTCAAACCGGAGAACCTGCTGATCTCCACAGAGTCACACGACATCAAGCTGCTGGACTTTGGCTGTGGAGATCTGCTGAAAGACTCGGCCTACAGACACTTTGCAGGTGGGTTTGATCTCACTGCGGTGATCTGTGTTTGTTTGTGGAGCCTCTTCAGGTGACGTCTGGGGTCTTGTTGTGTCTCTCAGGCACTCTTCAGTACGCCCCTCCTGAGTGGTTTCGGCGGCAGCGCTATCACGCAGGACCGGCTACGGTTTGGTCGGTCGGGGTGACGCTCTACAACATCTTGTGCGGCTGTTTCCCCTTCAGAGGCACGTTGAGGGTCACCTCCAGAAGCAGACTGCGCTTCCCTAGAGAACTGTCCACAGGCAAGAGACAGAGGTCACGTCCAGATCCAGGTGAAGCGTGTGCTTCTGTCTTCCTGAACACTGTGTTGTGTGTAACAGAGTGCCGTCAGCTGATTGGCTGGTGTCTCAGTGCATCGGCGTCAGACCGGCCCACTTTAGAGGACATTGAGTGCCACCCCTGGTTACACTGAGCAGGTGGCCAGAGACACACACTTATCTGACTCACAGCAGTCACGGCTAGATTGTCTCGTTAGGATCAGACTAGATTAATGCTTCTGATTGTTTGTATAGGGTGAGCAGGAGTGACACAGGAAGTGCAGGGAACGGCTTCCTGGTCGCCTCCAGAAAGAGCAGAGGATCATGGGCTGATGGTGAAGGGTTCGGATCCTCTGCTCCAGTCGGTGAAGATCTCTGTGTGGATGCTGCAGGAGTCTGAACACACAGCAGCAGCTGAAACCACCCACAGATCAATATGTGTAGCTTCTCCACAATAAAGTGTAAATATGTATATAACAGGAGTTGTACATCTCGCTGTATCACAGTAGTATTACTTTTTTTTGTAATCAGGACAGGAAAAAAGGACCAAAAATAAGAAAGAAATCAGAAGAAAAATCTCTTAGTGATTCAAATTAATAGAAGGGGATGCATAGAATGTAAATTGCAAAAACAAATATATAAATAAAGCCATTTTTATGCTTAAAGGAAAAGTTTACCCAAAAATAAAAATTCTAAAAAATAATGGTGACCCAAAACCATTGTTCCATACTTTTTCAAAATATCCTCCTTTGTGTTCGGGAGAACAAAGAAATTCATACAAGTTTGGAACTACTTGAGGATGAGTAAATGATAACAAAATCTTACTTGTTGGGTTAAATTCCTTTAAACAGTAATATTTTCGTTTGCCTTACCGTGGTGCTTTAACTGTGGCAGTGGGGCTGCACAATTTATCTGTGCAAATTATCAGGGTAAAGAAATTAACCAAATAAATAGAAATAAACAAACTAAAATATTTAGTTCAATACGTCCTGCAACTGGTTTTGCACATACAGTAGAATACAAATTGCCTAGAAAGACATATTTTAACAGTTATTTATATTATTTAACAGAAATTACTTGATTTATAGTTACAACATAAATTAGTCATTTCAGGCTCACTGATTCAAAGAAAACTAATTTTCTGGTTGACCAGAAGCTGAATACAAAGTATTTATTCAGTAAATAATAATCAGTGAACCATATTCCTTTTAACATACCTACAAACATTGAGTTAGACAACATTTGACAGTCCACTTTAGGCATTCCACGATCAGTAAGCAACTTTTCAGCTACATGTCATTAGAGTTTTAGTAAACTGTCTGTTTAATAACCTCTTATTAGTTAATAGATGGCAAGTATTAAGGTATTAAACATATTCTTAATAAAACAGAGAAATATATGCTATTAATAGCTGTAAAATTAGCCCATTTTGTTTCAATATAGGATTGCGGAAATGAGTACAACCTAGATTTAATTCAACAAGGTGTGATATTTTAGTACTTAATATGTCCTCCATAACTCTATGTATACAGTGTACTGCTCTGACGCTTCTTGGCACTGAATGTAAAATTTTATTACAAACTGTTACATCTGTCCTGTTTAACTCCTTCTTAAACGACCTGGTCTTTAATGGGGAGAGTTTCTGGTTTGGGGAGAGTTGAGGTTTTGTATTATATCACACAGTGGTTGATAAAGCCTAACTCTCTCACGCCTTCAGCTCTCATACGTCCCTACAGAAGAGCTTTACTACCCTGAAGTTCACTGTGGAAACCAGACACTTCTCACTGTATGCCTCCTCTTGTGACACCAGAACATTTTAGATGCTGTCAGATCTGAAATGATTAACTTGGTCTCATGAGACTAGAGCATGGATTCCCAGAAGCCCTCACTTACTTAAGCCAAGGGTCTTTGAAAAGGAGTTTATTGTGCTTTGGCCGCAGTGGATAGTTTGGGTGCGGACAAACAACCATGCATGGTGCTATTTTAAGATGTACAGTCACTCTTCTCATAGCGTTTACTGGCTCTGAGACGCTTTCTTACAAATGATTATTTGGGGGCTTTTTACAAGTCCATTGTTTTTGAATTTTTGAAAATGTTGCAGTATTTTTACATTGAAAACAAGAATTTGGTATTCCTTTTGCATTATTGTCCTCTTATAAGTTAAAAATAAATACCCTGGCAGTGTTCACTGTTCCAACAAAAACTACAAAAAAATTAAAACCTGACGTTAACTTCAGGCCAGGTGTGTGTGCCCGATGAAACCACCTATATCCCAGCAAGCTAACAGTTGTTTGTTGACTCACTAGTATGTTTATCAGTATCAGTGTGTGTGAGGCCCGAGAGCTACAGATCTCCATCCTGTAGATGGAGGAGAACACAACCTTCTCATGTTGAACCCAACAAAAACCGTTTCCTGTTCTGTTCTCATTGTACAGTATGTGCCGTGTTTCAGTGTCTGAGTCTCTTAACTTGTGATGTGTCTGCTTCTCTTTGTAGGACTCGTAGTGTTCATGTCTTCAGAAGCTTCTTGGTGAGCCACATGCCCCTCGTGATCTCGCTGATGAAGGGATTTCCAGACAATGGTCACCTGTCCAGAGAAGAGAGGCGTTTCATCTCCTGTCCAGAACCGTGCACACATGATCACTGAAGAGGAAGTGGAAAGTCAACCAATCAAAATGAGCTTCACTGTAAATAAATGAACCTAATGGAGTACTACTAAAGCTGATTTAGATGAATCATTGATAGTTCATGCTGTTTTAGCATCTCAGAAATATCCACCTTGATTTTTTTCTCATTTATTTTTTAAACATAGGAATAACTTTCATACGTTAGCTTCATATTTTACATGTTAGCTCAGTTTGAATAAAATCATGCTTGATTTAAATCATCCGTCATCCTTGGCCCCATGTTTTCACTCTATAATATAAAGGTCAAATGATTACGAATGATTTAAGAACAAATTAATATAAAAAAACTGAAAGACAACACAAGTATATGTTTGATATCTTGAAGCACGCACACACACACACACACACACACACATATACACTCTCACACACACACACACAGGTTGCTACAACGTACATTTTTATTTTATGTATGTTTGTAAAAATGGTAAATAAACTGTTTAATAAGAATAATATTAGTAGAATTTTTTTTCCAGGGTTAAAAAACACATGGTTGACTCCTTATACAGGGTCACATGATTGATTCAGTACATCCTCAAAACGACATTCAATCAAAAATGGGTGACCCTGATGAACTTAATCCTGATTAATTATACAGTTGTGGCCAAAAGTTTTGAAAATGACAGTTATTAGTTTTTACAAAGTTTGCTGCTAAACTGCTTTTAGATCTTTGTTTCAGTTGTTTCTGTGATGTACTGAAGTGTAATTACAAGCACTTCATACGTTTCAAAGGCTTTTATCGACAATTACATGACATTTATGCAAAGAGTCATTATTTGCTGTGTTGGCCCCTTCTTTTCAGGACCTCTGCAATTCGACTGAGCATGCTCTCAATCAACTTCTGGGCCAAATCCTGACTGATAGCAACCCATTCTTTCATAATCACTTCTTGGAGTTTGTCATAAGTAGTGGGTTTTGTTTGTCCACCCGCCTCTTGAGGATTGACCACAAGTTCTCAATGGGATTAAGATCTGGGAGTTTCAGGCCATGGAGCCAAAATTTCAACGTTTTGGTCCCCGAGCCACTTAGTTATCACTTTTGCCTTATTGGCACGGTGCTCCATCGTGCTGAAAAATGCATTGTTCTTCACCAAACTGTTGTTGGATTGTTGGAAGAAGTTGCTGTTGGAGGGTGTTTTGGTACCGTTCTTTATTCATGGCTGTATTTTTGGGCAAAATTGTGAGTGAGCCCACTCCCTTGGATGAGAAGCAACCTCTCACATGAATGGTCTGAGGATGCTTTACTGTTGGCATGACACAGGACTGATGGTAGCGCTCACCTTTTCTTCTCCGGACAAGCCTTTTCCAGATGCCCCAAACAATCAATCGGAGAATATGACTTTGCCCCAGTCCTCGCAGTCCATTCACCATACTTTTTGCAAAAGATCAGTCTTCCCTGATGTTTTTTGGAGAGAAGTGAATTCTTTTGTCCTTCTGACACCAGGCCATCTTCCAAAAGTCTTGGCCTCACTGTGTAGATGCGCTCACACCTGCCTGCTGCCATTCCTGAGAAAGCTCTGCACTGGTGGCACTCCGATCCTGCAGCTGAATTCTCTTTAGGAGACGATCCTGGCGCTTGCTGGACTTTCTTGGACGCCCTGAAGCCTTCTTAATAAGAATTGAACCTCTTTCCTTGAAGTTCTTGATGAGTCTATAAATTGTTGATTTAGGTGCAATCTTAGTAGCCACAATATCCTTGCCTGTGAAGCCATGTTTATATGCAACGCAATGATGGCTGCACGCGTTACCATGGTTAACAATGGAAGAACGATGATTTCAAATATCACCCTCCTTTTAACATGTCAAGTCTGTCATTCTAACCCAATCAGCCTGACATAATGATCTCCAGCCTTGTGCTCTTCAACATTCTCACCTGAGTTAACAAGACGTTTACTGAAATGATCTCAGCAGGTCGTTTAATGACAGCAATGAAATGCAGTGGAAAGTTTTTTCAGGTTTAAGTTCATTTTCATGGCAAAGAAGGACTATGCAATCCATCTGATCACTCTTCATAACATTCTGGAGAATATGCAAATTGCTATTACAAAAACTTAAGCAGCAACTTTTCCAATTTCCAATATTTATGTTATTCTCAAAACCTTTGGCCACAACTGTACATATACTGTTGATACACATTTCTTTCATGAACTCCAATTTTCTATTAATACACAATTCCAAACCTTTCCATAACAATCTTGAGTAAATGAGAAAAGAAAGATGCTAAATAGTTTTCTTTTGTTTACCAAAGTTGACAGCTATACGAAATGTTAAGCTTAAATATTTCCAAATGTAATAAATTCTATAAAGTAGTTTGTAAGACACTTCCTTGATTTTGATAAAACATTTTTTGGCAGTATTCATTCTTTAACACAAGAGATACAACCAAATAAAGAAGAGCAAAGGACACAGAACAAAGAGCATTTGTTAAAATCGTATTAATTAATATATTGTTGTCTTAACACAAATACAGTGTGACTTCTTGGAGGCTTTTCCACTCAACCATGGTAACCCTGGAAGAAATTTTTAAGTGTTCAAAATCTAAGTCCAGACATCCAGGCGCTTCATCCAGACAATATTGGCTGGGTTAAGTGCGACTTCTCAGACGCTTTACCACTCGACCATGATAACCCTGAAAGTAATTTTTAAGCGTTCAAAATCTAAGTCCAGACATCCAGGTGCTTCTTCCAGCCGATAATAGTCGGTTTAAGTGCGACTTCTCGGACGGTTTACCTCTCGACCATGGTAACCCTGAAATAATTTTCCAAAGAAAAAGTCCAACCCTCCAGGCTCTTCATCCAGCCGATCTTAGCCAGGATAGGTGCTTTTCCACTCGACCCTGGTAACCCTGAAAGAAATCTTTAAACGTTCAAAACTTAAATTCAGACATCCAGGCGCTTCATCTAGCCGATCGATGCGGGGTTAAATGCGACTTTTCAGATGCTTTTCCACTTGACCCTGGTAACCCGGAAGAAATTTTTAAGCGTTCAAAACCTAAGCCCAAACATCCAGGCGCTTCATCCAGCGAACTTGGCCAGGTTAAGCTCGACTTCTTGGACGGTTTCCCACTCAACCATGGTAAACCTGGAACAAATTTTTTAGCATTCAAAACCCATTCAAAGTCTAGACATCCAGGTGCTTCATCCAGGGATATTGGCCAGGTTAAGTGCGACTTCTCGGAGACTGTCCCACTCGACCAAGGTAACCCTGGAGGAACTTTTTAAATCCACACATCCAGGCGCTTCATCCACGCGATTTTGGCAGGGTTAAGTGCATTTTCTCGACACTTTCCCACTCGACCATGGTAACCCTGGAGTAAATTATTAACCGCTTAAAACTTAGGTCCAGACATCCAGGCGCTTCATCTAGCCGGTCTTAGCTGTGATAAGTGCTACTTCTTGGTGTCTTTCCCACTCGACCATGGTAACCCTGGAGGAAACTTTTAAGTGTGTAAGCATCCATGTGCGACTTCTCGGACGACTTTTCACTCGACCCCACCATCCTTGTAAATTTTTAAGCGTTCAAAACCTAACACCAGACATCCAGGCGCTTCATCGAGGCAAACTTGTCGAGTTAAGTTCAACTTCTTAGACGGTTTTTCACTCGACCATGGTAACCCTGGAAGAAATTTGTAAGCGTTTAAAACCAAGTCCAAACATCCAGGCGCTTAGTCAAGCCGATATTGGCCACGTTAGGAGCAAATTCTGTGACAACCCTTTGACTCGACCCTCCGCCACGCTCGATTAAATTTTTAAGCATTCAAAGCCTAAGCCCAGACATCCAGGCGCTTCATCCACGCGATATTGGCGGGAAAAGTGCGAGATCTCATACACTTTTCCACTCGACCACAGTAACAATGGAAGCAAGGAAATTTGTAAGCGTTCAAAACCTACACCCAGGCTCACAGACTAACCCCATATCTGTAACACATCACTGAGCATGATTTTATTTAGTAATGGCCCAGGAGTAGAGTTTTCTTTAAGGCTTGGGCCCACAGACTCCCCCCATTACTACAACATTTTTTTTGGCATGATCTTGGCTGGGTCAAGACTTCTCGGAGGCTTTCCCACTCGACCATGGTAACCCTGGAAGAAATATTTGAGCGTTCAAAACCTACATCCAGGCTCACAGACTTACCCCATAATAGCTACATATTACTGCGTATGACTTTATTCAATAAATGTCTGGGCCCAGAAACTCAACCCATTACTATAACACATTTATGGGCATAATCTTGGCCGTGTTAAGTGTGACTTATCGTAGGCTTTCTTACTCGACCATGGTAACCCTGGAAGAAACTTTTAAGCATTTAAAACCTACGTCCAGACAACCAGCCTCACAAACTAACCCTATAACAGTAACAAATTACTGGGCATGACTTTATTCAGTAAAGGCCTGGGCCCACAAACTCACCCCATGACTATCACAATTTTATGGACATGATCTTGGCCGAGTTAAGTGTGACTTCTCGTCGTAGGCTTTCCCACTTGACCATGGTAACCCTTGAAGAAATTTTTAACATTTCAAAAACTAAGTCCAGATATCCAGGCTCAAGACTAACCCCATAACAGCACGACATTACTGGGCATGATTTTATTCACTAAAGGCCCTGTATTACAGTTTTCTTTAGGTTCTGGGCCCACACACTCACCCCATTACTATAACAATTTTATGGGCATAATCTTGGCCGAGTTATGTGTGACTTCTCGTAGGCTTTCCCACTCGACCATATTAACTCTGGAAGAAATTTTTAAGCGTTCAAAACCTAAATCCAGACATCCAGGCTCACAGACTAACCCCATAACAGGAACACATTACTGGGCATGATTTTATTCAGTAAAGGTCTGGGCCCACAGATTCAACCCATTACTATAACACTTTTATGGGCATGATCTTGGCGGGTTAGGTGTGACTTTCGTAACCCTGGAAGAAATTTTTAACATTTCAAAATTTATTTCCAGACATCCAGACTCAAGGCTTTCCGATTCGACGATGGTAACCCTGGAAGAAATTTTTAACATTTCAAAATTTATTTCCAGACATCCAGACTCAAAGAGTAACCCTATAACAGCAACACATTACTGGGCATGATTTTATTCAGTAAAAGGCCTGGGCCTACAGAATTAACCTATTACTATAACACTATTAGGGGCATGATCTTCCCACTCGACCAAGGCCTGGAACAAATATTTGAGCGGATCACAGACTAATCCCATAAGAGTAACACATTACTGGGCATGATTTTATTCAGTGCCTGGGCCCACTTCATTACTATAACACTATTAGGGGCATGATCTTGGCGGGTTAAGTGTGACTTCTTGCAGGCTTTCCCACTCGACCATGGTAACCCTAGAAGAAGTTTTTAAGCGTTCAAAACCTAAGCCCAGACATCCAGGCGCTTCATCCGGCCGATATTGGCCAGTTTAAGTGTGACTTCTCGTTGGTTTTCCCACTCGACCATGGTAACCCTGGAACAAATATTTGAGCGTTCAAAACCTACGTCCAGACATCCAGGATCACAGACTAATCCCATAACAGTAACACATTACTGGGAATGATTTTATTCAGTAAGGGCCTGGGCCCACAGACTCACTCCATTACTATAACACTATTAGGGGCATGAGTTAATAGTGGACTTCAGCACGAAGCAGCTGCGCTCTTACCATCCCATTAAGATCGACGGGACCCCAGTGGAGAGAGTGGACAGTTTCCGGTACCTGGGTGTTCACATCACGCAGGACCTGTCTTGGTCCTGTCACATCAACACCCTAGTGAAGAAGGCCCGGCAGCGTCTATACCACCTGAGGCGCTTAAGGGACTTCAGACTCCCATCTCAGGTGCTCAGGAACTTTTACACCTGCACCATCGAGAGTTTCCTGACGGAAACATCACCTCCTGGTTTGGAAACAGCACCATGCAGGACAGGCGAGCCCTTCAGAAGGTGGTGCGGTCAGCTGAGCGCACCATCCGCACTGAGCTCCCTGTGCTGCAGCACATCTACAACAAGCGGTGCTGTACCAGAGCCAGGAAGATCGTGGAAGACCTCAGCCATCCCAACAATGGACTCTTTTCTCTGCTGCGTTCAGGAAAGCGCTTTCGTTCCCTGAAGGCAAACACAGAGAGAATGAGGAAGAGCTTCTTCCCACAGGCCATTCGGAGTCTGAACCAGAGAACACCCAGCACCTAAATACCGGAATTCTCATGTTCACCCCTCTTTCCCCAGATACTCGCCACTTACTTTGGACAATTGCACTAGCCACTTTTACATTTTACACTTTATAATTTATATTCTACACTTATTTACACTTTATTTTTAAACTTTGCACACTTTTTTATACATATTTTTATACATATTTTATATTTATATATATTTAAATTCTGTTTTCTGTTTTCTATTTTGATGCTGGACGGTTGTAAAAACATTTCACTGCATGTCATTACCATGTATGTATGTGTATGTGACAAATAAAATTTGAATTTGAATTTGAAATTGAATCTTGGCCGGGTTAAGTGTGACTTCTTGTAGGCTTTCCCACTCGACCATGGTAACCCTAGAAGAAGGTTTTAAGCATTCAAAACCTAAGCCCAGACATCCAGGCGATATTGGCGGTTTAAGTGCGACTTCTCGGATGCTAATCCACTCTACCATGGTAACCTGGAACAAATATTTGAACGTTCAATACCTACGTCCAGACTTCCAGGGCTCACAGACTAACCCCATAACAATAACACATTACTGGGCATGATTTTATTCACTAAAGGCCCTGTATTACAGTTTTCTTTAAGGCCTGGGCCCACAAACTCACCCCATTACTATGACACTTTCAGGGGAATGATCTTGGCTGGGTTAAGTGTGACTTCTCGTAGGTTTTCCCTCTCAACCATGGTAACCCTGGAAGAAATATTGAAGCATTCAAAATCTAAATCCAAACATCCAGGCTCACAGACTAACCCCATATCAGTAACACATTACTGGGCATGATTTTATTCAGTAAAGGCCTGGGCTCTCAGACTCACCCTATTACTAAAACAGGCGTGATCTTGGCCGGGTTAAGTGTGACTTCTCGTAGGCTTTCCCACTCGAAAATGGTAACCCTGGAAGAACTTTTTAAGCGTTCAAAACCTAAATCCAGACATCCAGGCTCACAGACTAACCCAATAACAGTAACACATTACTGGGTATGATTTTATTCAGTAAAGGCCTGGGCCCACAAACTCACCCCATTATTACAACACTATTATGGGCATGATCTTGGCCGGGTTAAGTGTGATTTCTCGTAGGCTTTCTTACTCGACCATGGTAACCCTG
The DNA here is from genome assembly GCF_018831695.1 of Puntigrus tetrazona. Lineage (NCBI taxonomy): Eukaryota > Metazoa > Chordata > Actinopteri > Cypriniformes > Cyprinidae > Puntigrus > Puntigrus tetrazona. The sequence goes on from NW_025048658.1 coordinate 48,289, forward strand.
GAAAAACTTTTAAGCTTTCAAAACCTACGTCCAGACATCCAGTCGATATTGGCTGGTTTAAGTGCGACTTCTCGGACATTAATCCACTCGACCATGGAAACCCTGGAACAAATGTTTGAGCATTCAAAACCTACATCCAGACATCCAGGTTCACAGACTAACCCCATAACAGTAACAAATTACTGGGCATGATTTCATTCAGTAAAGGCCTGGGCCCACAGACTCACCCTATTGCTATAACTGGCATGGTCTTGGCCGGTTAAGTGTGACTTCTCGTAGGCTTTCCCACTCGACCATGGTAACCCTGGAAGAAATATTGAAGCATTCAAAACCTAAATCCAGACATCCAGGCTCACAGACTAACACCATAACAGTAACAAATTAATGGGCATGATTTCATTCAGTAAAGGCCTGGGCCCACAGACTCACCCCATTACTATAACACTATTATGGGCATGATCTTGGCCGGGTTAAGTGTGACTTCTCGTAGGCTTCCCCACTCGACCATGGTAACCCTGGAAGAAATTTTTAAGCGTTCAAAACCTAAATCTAGACATCCAGGCTCACAGACTAACCCAATAACAGCAAGACATTACTGGGCATGATTTTATTCAGTAAAGGCCCTGTATTACGGTTTTCTTTAAGACATGGGCCAACAAACTCATCCCATTACTATAAAACTATTAGGGGCATGATCTTGGCCTGGATAGTTGTGACTTCTCGTAGGTTTTCCCACTTGACCATTTTAACCCTGGAAGAATTTTTTAAGCGTTCAAAACCTAAATCCAGACATCCAGGCTCACAGACTAACCCCATAACAGTAACACATTACTGGGCATGATTTTATTCAGTAAAGGCCTGGTCCCACAGACTCACCCCATTACTATAAAGGCGTGACCTTGGCCGGGTTAAGTGTGACTTCTCGTAGGCTTTCCCACTCGACCATGATATCCCTGGAAGAACTTTTTAAGCGTTCAAAACCTAAATCCAGACATCCAGGCTCACAGACTAACCCAATAACAGTAACACTTTACTGGGCATGATTTTATTCAGTAAAGACCATGTATTACAGTTTTCTTTAAGGCATGGGCCCACAAACTCATCCCATTACTATAACAATTTTATTTTCATGATCTTGGCCGGGTTAAGCGTGACTTCTCATAGGTTTTCCCACTCGACCATGGTAACCCTGGAACAAATATTGAAGCATATAAAACCTAAATCCACACATCCAGGCTCACAGACTAACCCCATAACAGTAACTTATTACTGGGCATGGTTTTATTCAGTAAAGGCCTGGGCCCACAAACTCACCCCATTACTATAACAGGCGTGACCTTGGCCGGGTTAAGTGTGACTTCTCGTAGGCTTTCCCTCTCGACCATGGTAACCCTGGAAGAACTTTTTAAGCGTTCAAAACCTAAATCCAGACATCCAGGCTCACAGACTAACCCAATAACAGTAACACATTACTGGGCATGATTTTATTCAGTAAAGGCCTGAGCCCACAGACTCACACCATTACTATAACACTATTATGGGCATGATCTTGGCGGGTAAAGTGTGACTTCTCGTACGCTTTCCCACTCGACCATGGTAACCCTGGAAGAAATATTGAAGCATTCAAAACCTAAATCCAGACATCCATGCTCACAGACTAACCCCATAACAGGAACACATTACTGGGCATGATTTTATTCAGTAAAGGCCTGGTCCCACAGACTCACCCCATTACTATAACGGGCGTGATCTTGGCCGGGTTAAGTGATACTTCTTGTAGACTTTCCCACTCGACCATGGTAACCCTGGAAGAAATATTGAAGCATTCAAAACCTAAATCCAGACATCCAGGCTCACAGACTAACCCCATAACAGTTACACATTACTGGGAATAATTTTATTCACTAAAGGCCCTGTATTACAGTTTTCTTTAAGGCCTGGGCCCACAAACTCACCCCATTATTATGAAACTTTCACAGGCATGATCTTGGCGGGTTAAGTGTGACTTCTTGTAGGTTTTCCCACTAGACCACGGTAACCCTTGAAGAAGTTTTTAATCATTCAAAACCTAAGTCCAGACATCCAGGCGATATTGGCCTTTTTAAGTGCGACTTCTCGGACGCTAATCCACTCGACCATGGTAACCCTGGAACAAATATTTGAACGTTCAAAACCTACGTCCAAACATCCAGGCTCACAGACTAACCCCATAACAATAACACATTACTGAGCATGATTTTATTCAGTAAAGGCCCTGTATTACAGTTTTCTTTAAGGCATGGGCCACCAACTCACCCCATTGCTATAATACTTTCATGGGCATGATCTTGGCTGGGTTAAGCGTGACTTCTCGTAGGTTTTCCCACTCGACCATGGTAACCCTGGAAGAAATATTGAAGTATTCAAAACCTAAATCCAGACATCCAGGCTCACAGACTAACCCCATAACAGTAACACATTACTGGGCATGATTTTATTCAGTAAAGGCCTGGGCTCTCAGACTCACCCTATTACTACTAAAACAGGTGTGATCTTGGCGGGTTAAGTGTGACTTCTCGTGAGGCTTTCTTACTCGACCATGGTAACCCTGGAAGAAACTTTTGAGCATTCAAAACCTACGTTCAGACATCCAAGCACACAGACTAACCCCTTAACAATAACACATTACTGGGCATTTTATTCAGTAAAGGCCTGGGCCCACAGACTCACTCCATTACTATAACACTATTATGGGCATGATCTTGGCGGGTTAAGTGTGACTTCTCGTGAGGCTTCCCCACTCGACCATGGTAACCCTTGAAGAAATTTTTAATCGTTCAAAACCTAAATCCAGACATCCAGGCTCACAGACTAACCTAATAACAGCAACACATTACTGGGTATGATTTTATTCAGTAAAGGCCTGGGCCCACAAACTCACCCCATTATTACAACACTATTATGGGCATGATCTTGGCCGGGTTAAGTGTGACTTCTCGTAGGCTTTCTTACTCGACCATGGTAACCCTGGAACAAATGTTTGAGCATTCAAAACCTACGTCCAGACATCCAGGCTCACAGACTAACCCCATAACAGTAACACATTACTGGGTATGATTTTATTCAGTAAAGGCCTGGGCCAACAGACTCACCACAAACTATAAAACTTTTATGGGAATTATCATGGCCGGGTTAAGTGTGACCACTCGTAGGCTTTCCCACTCGACCATGGTAACCCTGGAAGAAATTTTTAAGCGTTCAAAACCTACGTCCAGACATCCAGGCAATATTGGCCAGTTTAAATGCAACTTCTCGGAGGCTAATCCACTCGACCATGGTAACCCTGGAACAAATGTTTGAGCATTCAAAACCTAAGTCCAAACATTCAGGTTCACAGACTAACCCCATAACAGTTACACATTACTTGGCATGAATTTACTCAGTAAACGCCTGGGCCCACAAACTCACCCCATTACTACAAAACTTTTATGGGTATGATCTTGGCAGGGTTAAGCGTGACTTCTCGTAGGCTTTCCCACTCGAACATGGTAACCCTGGAAGAAATTTTTAAGCGTTTAAAACCTAAGTCCAGACATCTAGGCGCTTCATCCAGGCGATATTGGCCGGTTTAAGCGCAACCTCTCGGACGCTAATCCACTCGACCATGGTAACCCTGGAACAAATATTGAAGCGTTCAAAACGTAAATCCAGACATACAGGCTCACAGACTAACCCCATAACAGGAACACATTACTGGGCATGATTTTATTCACTAAAGGCCCTGTATTATAGCTTTCTTTAAAGCATGGACCCACAGACTCACCCCATTACTATAACACTTTCATGGGCATGATCTTGGCCGGGTTAAGTGTGACTTCTCGTAGGTTTTCCCACTCGACCATGGTAACACTGGAACAAATATTTGAGCGTTCAAAACCTACGTCCAGACATCCAGGATCACAGATTAATCCCATAACAGTAACATATTACTGGGCATGATTTTATTTAGTAAAGACATGGGCCAACAAACTCACCCAATTATTACAACACTATTATGGGCATGATCTTGGTCGACTTAAGTGTGACTTCTCGTAGGCTTTCCCACTCGACCATGGTAAACCTGGAACAACTATTTGAGCGTTCAAAACCTACGTCCAGACATCCAGGCTCACAGATTAACCCCATAACAGCTACACATTACTGCGTATGACTTTATTCAGTAAAGACCTGGGACCAGAAACTCAACCCATTACTATAACACTTTTATGGGCATGATCTTGGCAGGGTTAAGCGTGACTTGTCGTAGGCTTTCTTACTCAACAATGGTAACCCTGGAAGAAACTTTTAAGCATTCAAAGCCTACGTCCAGACATCCAAGCACACAGACTAACCCCTTAACAGTAACACATTACTGGGCATGATTTTATTCAGTAAAGGCCTGGGCCAACAGTCTCACCCCATTACTATAAAACTTTTATGGGAATGATCTTGGCGGGTTAAGTGTGACTTCTCGTGAGGCTTTCCCACTCGACCATGGTAACTGTTACGTGTTCGCGTTTTTGTCGTGTGTTTTTTTCTCTCTCTGTTCTCCGCCCTTTTCACTCTCAGTCACGGTCATTGGTTCCCGTCACCCATCAATCATCATCAGCGCTGACGTCACCCATTCCATGAGTCTCCAATCATTCCAAACCACCTCAAATAAAAAGAGCCCGCCAGACCACCCACAAGCCCCCATTTTGTTTTGCTGTTTGCTCGCTACTTTTTTTGAATACAGATTGTCATTGTATATTGCATTGTTTGATGTTCGTTACTGTGTATTGTTTTCCCGTTCCCTTTTCCACTCATATTGTTAGTTGTCATTCGTTGTGTGTTGTGAGGTCGGGGAGAAGTGGACAGGTAAGAACGTCACGTGACTTACATTGCAACACGTAGGAATCTACTGTGTATAGTACATTAGGTTAGGGGCGCGTGCCACCCCATGTACTTTTGTTTTTGATTAGTGAGCGTAGTTAAGTTAGGGCGTCACGGACGCTTAGAAGACATTTTTATTTTCAAATAATTATCATTGGTAGATAGTCTAGGGGGGAAGTTAAATAGCTGGAGACGGTTTTGAGTTATTTTCTTTACTTTAGCACCGCCCTCGTCTCTTCTTCCCGTTCCCTTCGTCATGTTTTCTTGTTAATATAAATACTGTAAATAGTGTACATATATATATCTTTTTCCATTTTGTTCTACCACCATTGCACCTTTTGTATTTAATCAGCACCTACACAAATAAAAAAATATTATCTTGTACATTAGTTTGCACGGTTGTCTTTGTCCCACACTCTACACGCACGTTTCTTTTTTATGTCTACTTTTGTTAAATGTTATACCCCTGTACCCCTAGACCTACGTGGGGTCAGTAACATTTTGGGGGGCAAATCCGGGATATTTAAAACCCATCCCAAGACATTAAGAAGCTGTGCGTGCAGGTTGTGTTGTGGCAAAGTGATACCTTTCGTATAGGTCTGGAAGCGGTAGAGTGTAGTGTAGTGTTGCGCTCTCTGTGTGTGTTTGGTACTGGCAGTAAGCATGGCCTCATTTGATTTAAAATCATTTATTAGTAACCCATCAATCAAACAATTTGACAGTTGTAGAAAAGATGATCTGATACAAATTGCAGACCATTATAACATTCATGTTGTAAGGCAAGCCCTTAAGAAAAATATCAAAAAAGTGATATTCGACAAATTGACGGAGTTGAGGATTTTTGTGATGCCTGGCGTCGATGGTGTAGAGACCGGGTCGCTTGGTGCTGACGCGCAACCGCCTGGTGCCTGTTCCTTGGAGGAAGGGCAGAGCGAGACAGACGCCGAGGTTGAGGCCGAGGCCGAGGCCAAGGCCGTCTTGCCGCCTTTTTACCCGTTTTCTCCTACTTCTGCTGGGTCCAAGGAGGATGGACGATTGAAGGTCCGCTTGGCCCGTTTACAGTATGAGGCACAGGAAAGGGCTCAGGCGCGTCAGGCTGAGTTGGACCTGAGGCTCGAAATCCGCAGGCTTGAGATCGAGGCTGAGAAAGAGGTGAAGCTGCGACAGCTCGAGTTGGACTCTAAGAGTTCTGCTAGAGTTGCTGTGCAGTCTTCTGTTTCTGCTCCAGTTGTTGATCCATCCTCACCAATGTTTGACGTAAGCAAGCATATTTCGTTAGTGCCTCCGTTTAGGAGACAGAGGTTGATCGTATTTCAGCGCTTTCGAACGTATCGCATCCTCATTTCGTTGGCCGAAAGATGTTTGGTCCCTTCTTCTCCAGTGCAAATTGGTTGGCAAGGCACAGGAGGTTTGTTCAACGTTGTCCTTAGAGGAGAGTCTACAATATGAGACAGTTAAATCAGCCATTCTCCGTGCTTACGAGCTTGTACCTGAAGCATACAGACAGCGATTTAGAAATCATAAAAAACAGAACAGTCAGACTTTTGTTGAATTTTGCGCGAGAAAGGCATTCTCTTTGATAAGTGGTGTATGCGAGTAAGGTAGCAAACTTTAATTCGTTAAGAGAATTAATGTTGTTGGAGGAATTTAAAGATTGTTTGCCCGAGCGTGTCGTTGTATACCTGAAGCGAACAAAAAGTTGTTTCGTTATCGCAAGCAGCGGTGTTTGCGGATGAGTTTGTGCTTACGCACAAGGCGTGTATACTTCCGTGCGGTCAGATAAAACTCCTTCTGTTCAGTCCCAGCCTTCCCGTGTGAAGCCGGTGTCTCTGCAATCTAGAGAGACGAGGAATGTTTTTACTGCCATAAACAAGGGCATGTAATAGCAGATTGTGTGACATTAAAGCGCAAGCAACAACAACCACCGCCTAAAAGTGTGGGGTTTGTAAATTCTGTCCCTGGTTTTAGTAACGTGTCGCCTGTTGAGGATTGTGCTGACCCTAGCTATAAGCCGTTCTTGTGTAAGGGGTTAATTTCATTTTCTGGAAAACCCGAAGATCAACGGGAAATTCAGATGCTCAGAGATACGGGAGCCGCGTACTCGTTTTTGGTCGAAAGTGCGTTACCTTTGTCGGATCAGTCATTCTGTGGGTCGAGTATTTTAGTGCAAGGAATTGAAATGGGGTTCGTAAAGGCACCCTTACACCAAATACACTTGCAATGTGAGCTAGTTAACGGGTTTGTGTCGGTCGCTGTTCGCCCTTCTCTTCCTATTAAGGGAGTTTCGTTTATTCTTGGCAATGATTTAGCGGGTGGTAAAGTATTGCCAGCTTTAGAGGTTGTTGATCATCCTTGTAGTGTTTCTGGTCCGGATGAGTTGTATAAGAGTTACCCTGATGTCTTCCCCGCATGCGTTTTGGCCGCGCGCCCAGTCACGGAAGATGATCGATTCTGTTGACTTGTCAGAGTCATTTTTAGCTCCTATGCTTGCTGAAAATGTGGAAAAAGTAGAGAATGTTACTTTTGGCAAACGACAAGCAGAGACAATAAGTTTGAAATTAGACGGTGACTTTCTAAATGTACCTGTGTCTCGGTCACAAATTATCGCTGCGCAGAAAGAAGAGCGGATCTTTGGCGAAATGTTTCCAATCTGCTTTCTCTCCAAAGGATAGCAAGGAAAAGGTTGCTTATTTTGTGGAGGACGGCTTGTTAATGCGCAAATGGTACTCCAATACTGAAACTGGCGCTGACTGGAATATCGTGTATCAGATTGTTATTCCTTCTGCTTATCGTCAGCATGTCTTGTGTTTAGCGCACGATCATGTGTTGTCAGGGCACCTTGGTATCACGAAAACATATGATAGACTTCTTAGACATTTTTTTTGGCCAGGATTAAAGAAGGATGTCGTGGAATTTTGCCGAACTTGCCACACTTGTCAGGCGTGGGGAAACCGAATCAGGTCGTTCCTCCGGCTCCGCTTTCTCCTATTCCAGTTCTCGGAGAACCCTTTGAACATGTTATTATTGACTGTGTCGGCCCGCTTCCTAAAACAAAGTCAGGGAATCAGTTTCTGTTAACAATCATGTGCACTGCTACAAGATTCCCAGAGGCAATTCCACTTCGCAAAATTACTGCTCCTGTGATTATCAAAGCCTTGATAAAGTTTTTGCTACATTTGGTTTACCGAAAATTGTACAGACTGATCAAGGAACCAATTTTATGTCTAAGATATTTAATCAGGTTTTAAAATCACTTTCCATCACCCATCGAAAATCAAGTGCGTATCATCCGGAGAGTCAAGGCGCACTTGAAGCGGTTTCACCAAACTCTGAAGTCCATGTTAAAAAGTACTGTGCGAGACACGAATAGGGATTGGGATGAAGGTGTCCCATTGGTATTGTTTGCAGTCCGTGAAAGCGGTGCAGGAGTCACTCTGGTTCAGTCCTGCTGAGCTTGTTTTTCGGTCATACGGTTTAGAGGACCACTCAAACTGTTAAAAGAAAACATAATGGAAGTTGAGAAAAGCCCTAAGACTAATGTGCTCAATTATGTTAGTCGGTTTAGAAACGGTTACATAAAGCTTGCGATTTGGCAAAAGTCGCTTACAGCTGCGCAGAACGTGATGAAGCGACGGTATGACTCTAAGGCTGTCCAGCGTTCTTTTCAAGCTGGTGATCGAGTTCTTGTGTTGTTGCCCATCCCAGGGTCTGCCTTGTCTGCTCGCTTTTCTGGTCCTTACATTGTGCAAGAGAAATTGAGTGAGACAGACTATGTAATTCGTACTCCGGAAAAGAAAGCGCCAGTCGAGAGTGTGTCACATAAACATGTTGAAGGCGTATCATCATAGAGAGTCTCCACAAGTGAAAGCTGATGAGGTGGCAGCTACACCTGTTGTTTCTTCAGTCGCTGTAGTTAGCGAGGTTACATCTCCTGCTCTGGTATCTGCTGCTGATGAGGATGGCCTTGTGTTGCGAAATGCTCCTCAACAGTGCGCCCGGCTAAGCAATTCAGAAATACTGGGGAAGTTGCCTTCAATTCTCTCTCACTTGTCTGAGTTACAGCAACGTGACATTATACAGTTAATTCACAAATTTCCCACTCTATTTAATGACACCCCTACGCAGACCTCAGTGTTACAACATGATATAAATGTCAATAATTCTTCCCCTATCAAACAACACGCTTACCGCATTAACCCGGTAAAGCGAGCTGTTATGAGGAAGGAAGTCAAATACCTTGTTGAAAATGACCTAGCTACTCACAGTTGTAGTCCGTGGAGTTCTCCGTGTGTTCTTGTGCCTAAACCAGGCCGGAGCGTTTCGTTTTTGCCACGGATTATCGTAAGGTTAATGCTGTTACGGTACCTGATTGTTTTCCCCTTCCCCGTATGGAAGATTGTGTGGACAACCTTGGGGCTGCCCGTTTGTCACTAAATTAGACTTGCTGAAAGGTTACTGGCAGGTGCCATTGACTCCACGAGCTTCAGAGATTTCTGCCTTTGTAACACCAGATCACTTCATGCAATATAAAGTTATGGCCTTGGGTTGCGCAATGCACCAGCTACATTTCAAAGGTTGGTGAATACAGTTTTGTCAGGTGTCTCAAATTGTAATGCCTACCTAGACGATTTGGTAGTGTACTCGTCTGAATGGTCAGAACACATTTCGTTGTTAACCACTGTCTTTACACGACTTGCCAAAGCTACACTCACCTAAATTTAGCCAAATGCGAATTTGGTCAAGCAACAGTTACCTACCTCGGTAAAGAAGTTGGTCAAGGTCAGGTTCGCCCCGTTGCTGCCAAAGTTTCCGCCATAGCCGAATTTCCTGTTCCTACCACCAGGCGCGAGAGTTACGCCGATTTTTAGGCATGGCTGGATACTATCGCAGTTTTTGTCGGAATTTTTCCAGTGTGGCCTGTTCCCTCACAAATTTACTTAGTCCAACCAATCAATTCGTTTGGTCATCTGAGTGCCAGCAGGCATTTGAGAATATTAAAGCGTTGTTATGCTGTACCCCTGTTCTCGCTGCTCCAGACGTCTCGTTCCCTTTTAAACTGGAAGTCGATGCGAGTGCCGTAGGTGCCGGTGCCGTACTTCTCCAAGAAGACCAAAGTGGCGTTGAACATCCTGTATGTTATTTTTCTCGGAAATTTAATAAACACCAGCTCAACTATTCCACCATCGAAAAAGAAGCTCTTGCGTTACTGTTAGCACTACAATTTTTGAAGTTTACATCGGATCAGTTCTGTTCCTGTTACTGTCTACACAGATCACAATCCTTTAGTTTTCCTTTCCCGCATGTACAATCAGAATCAGCGTCTTATGCGCTGGGCTTTGATCATACAAAATTATAATCTTGAAATTTGCCACAAGAAAGGAGTAGACAATGTAGTGGCAGATGCTCTTTCTAGATGTGTTTAGTTGGTTTTGGAGGGTGTTGTGATTAACAAACAATATTGTTATATGTTTGTTCTTATGGAGTGGGGGTGTTACGTGTTCGCGTTTTTGTCGTGTGTTTTTTTCCCTCTCTCTGTTCTCCGCCCTTTTCACTCTCAGTCACGGTCATTGGTTCCCGTCACCCATCAATCATCATCAGCGCTGGCGTCACCCATTCCGCAGTCTCAATCATTCCAAACCACCTCAAATAAAAAGAGCCCGCCAGACCACCCACAAGCCCCCATTTTGTTTTGCTGTTTGCTCGCTACTTTTTCGGAATACAGATTGTCATTGTATATTGCATTGTTTGATGTTCGTTACTGTGTATTGTTTTCCCGTTCCCTTTTCCACTCATATTGTTAGTTGTCATTCGTTGTGTGTTGTAAGGTCGGGGAGAAGTGGACAGGTAAGAACGTCACGTGACTTACATTGCAACACGTAGGAATCTACTGTGTATAGTACATTAGGTTAGGAGCGTGCCACCCCATGTACTTTTGTTTTTGATTAGTGAGCGTAGTTAAGTTAGAGGCGTCCACGGACGCTGAAGACATTTTATTTTCAAATAATTATCATTGGTAGATAGTCTAGGGGGGAAGTTAAATAGCTGGAGACGGTTTTGAGTTATTTTCTTTACTTTAGCACCGCCCTCGTCTCTTCTTCCCGTTCCCTTCGTCATGTTTTCTTGTTAATATAAATACTGTAAATAGTGTACATATATATATATCTTTTCCATTTTGTTCTACCACCATTGCACCTTTTGTATTTAATCAGCACCTACACAAATAAAAAAATATTATCTTGTACATTAGTTTGCCACGGTTGTCTTTGTCCCACACTCTACACGCATACGTTTCTTTTTATGTCTACTTTTGTTAAATGTTATGCCCCTGTACCCCTAGACCTACATTGGGGTCGTAACAGTAACCCTGGAAGAATTTTTAAGCGTTCAAAGCCTAAATCTAGACAACCAGGCTCACAGGCGCACCCCATAACAGTAACACATTACTGGGAATGATTTTGTTCAGTAAAGGCCTGGGCCCACAGACTCACTCCATTACTATAACACTATTAGGGGCATGAAATTGGCTGGGTTAAGTGTGACTTCTCGTAGGCTTTCCCACTTGACCATGGTAACCCTGGAAGAAGTTTTTAATCGTTCAAAACCTACGTCCAGACATCCAGGCGATATTGGCTGATTTAAGTGTGACTTCTCGGACGCTAATCCACTCGACCATGGTAACCCTGGAACAAATGTTTGCGCGTTCAAAACCTACGTCCAGACATCCAGGCTCACAGACTAACCCAATAACAGTAACACATTACTGGGTATGATTTTATTCAGTAAAGACCATGTATTACAGTTTTCTTTAAGGCCTGGGCCCACAAACTCACCCCATTATTACAACACTACTATGGGCATGATCTTGGTCGACTTAAGTGTGACTTCTCGTAGGTTTTCCCACTCCACCATGGTAACCCTGGAACAAATATTTGAGCGTTCAAAACCTACGTCCAGACATCCAGGATCACAGATTAATCCCATAACAGTAACATATTACTGGGCATGATTTTATTTAGTAAAGACATGGGCCAACAAACTCACCCAATTATTACAACACTATTATGGGCATGATCTTGGTCGACTTAAGTGTGACTTCTCGTAGAGCTTTCCCACTCGACCATGGTAAACCTGGAACAACTATTTGAGCGTTCAAAACCTACGTCCACACATCCAGGCTCACAGATTAACCCCATAAGAGCTACACATTACTGCGTATGACTTTATTCAGTAAAGACCTGGGACCAGAAACTCAACCCATTACTATAACACTTTTATGGGCATGATCTTGGCAGGGTTAAGCGTGACTTGTCGTAGGCTTTCTTACTCAACAATGGTAACCCTGGAAGAAACTTTTAAGCATTCAAAGCCTACGTCCAGACATCCAAGCACACAGACTAACCCCTTAACAGTAACACATTACTGGGCATGATTTTATTCAGTAAAGGCCTGGGCCAACAGTCTCACCCCATTACTATAAAACTTTTATGGGAATGATCTTGGCGGGTTAAGTGTGACTTCTCGTAGGCTTTCCCACTCGACCATGGTAACCCTGGAAGAATTTTTAAGCGTTCAAAGCCTAAATCTAGACAACCAGGCTCACAGACGCACCCCATAACAGTAACACATTACTGGGAATGATTTTGTTCAGTAAAGGCCTGGGCCCACAGACTCACCCCATTACTATAACACTTTCATGGGCATGATCTTGGCGGGTTAAGTGTGACTTCTCGTAGGTTTTCCCACTCGACCATGGTAACCCTGGAACAAATATTGAAGCATTTAAAACCTAAATCCAGACATCCAGGCTTACAGACTAACCCCATAACAGTAACTTATTACTGGGCATGATTTTATTCAGTAAAGGCCTGGGCCCACAGACTCACCCCATTACTATAACAGGTGTGACCTTGGCGGGTTAAGTGTGACTTCTCGTGAGGCTTTCCCACTCGACCATGGTAACCCTGGAAGAACTTTTAAGCGTTCAAAACCTAAACCCAAACATCCAGGCTCACAGATTAACCCAATAATAGTAACACATTACTGGGCATGATTTTATTCAGTAAAGGCCTGAGCCCACAGACTCACACCATTACTATAACACTATTATGGGCATGATCTTGGCGGGTTAAGTGTGACTTCTCGTATGCTTTCCCACTCGACCATGGTAACCCTGGAAGAACTATTGAAGCATTCAAAACCTAAATCCAGACATCCATGCTCACAGACTAACCCCATAACAGTAACACATTACTGGGCATGATTTTATTCAGTAAAGGCCTGGGCCACAAACTCACCCCATTATTACAACACTACTATGGGCATGATCTTGGTCGACTTAAGTGTGACTTCTCGTAGGTTTTCCCACTCGACCATGGTAACCCTGGAACAAATATTGAAGCGTTCAAAACCTAAATCCAGACATCCAGGCTCACAGACTAACCCAATAACAGTAACACTTTACTGGGCATGATTTTATTCAGTAAAGGCCCTGTATTATAGCTTTCTTTAAAGCATGGACCCACAGCCTCACCCCATTACTATAACACTTTCATGGGCATGATCTTGGCGGGTTAAAGTGTGACTTCTCGTAGGTTTTCCCACTCGACCATGGTAACACTGGAACAAATATTTGAGCGTTCAAAACCTACGTCCAGACATCCAGGATCACAGATTAATCCCATAACAGTAACATATTACTGGGCATGATTTTATTTAGTAAAGACATGGGCCAACAAACTCACCCAATTATTACAACACTATTATGGGCATGATCTTGGTCGACTTAAGTGTGACTTCTCGTAGGCTTTCCCACTCGACCATGGTAAACCTGGAACAACTATTTGAGCGTTCAAAACCTACGTCCACACATCCAGGCTCACAGATTAACCCCATAACAGCTACACATTACTGCGTATGACTTTATTCAGTAAAGACCTGGGACCAGAAACTCAACCCATTACTATAACACTTTTATGGGCATGATCTTGGCAGGGTTAAAGCGTGACTTGTGCGTAGGCTTTCTTACTCAACAATGGTAACCCTGGAAGAAACTTTTAAGCATTCAAAGCCTACGTCCAGACATCCAAGCACACAGACTAACCCCTTAACAGTAACACATTACTGGGCATGATTTTATTCAGAATTAAAGGCCTGGGCCAACAGTCTCACCCCATTACTATAAAACTTTTATGGGAATGATCTTGGCGAGTTAAGTGTGACTTCTCGTAGGCTTTCCCACTCGACCATGGTAACCCTGGAAGAAATTTTTAAGCGTTCAAAGCCTAAATCTAGACAACCAGGCTCACAGACGCACCCCATAACAGTAACACATTACTGGGAATGATTTTGTTCAGTAAGGCCTGGGCCACAGACTCACCCCATTACTATAACACTTTCATGGGCATGATCTTGGCCGGGTTAAGTAGCTGTGACTTCGTAGGTTTTCCCACTCGACCATGGTAACCCTGGAAGAAATATTGAAGCATTTAAAACCTAAATCCAGACATCCAGGCTTACAGACTAACCCCATAACAGTAACTTATTACTGGGCATGATTTTATTCAGTAAAGGCCTGGGCCCGCAGACTCACCCCATTACTATAACAGGCGTGATCTTGGCGGGTTAAGTGTGACTTCTCGTATGCTTTCCCACTCGACCATGGTAACCCTGGAAGAAATATTGAAGCATTCAAAACCTAAATCCAGACATCCAGGCTCACAGACTAACCCCATAACAGTAACACATTACTGGGCATGATTTTATTCAGTAAAGGCCTGAGCCCACAGACTCAACCCATTACTATAACACTATTATGGGCATGATCTTGGCGTGTTAAATGTGACTTCCCGTATGCTTTTCCACTCGACCATGGTAACCCTGGAAGAAATATTGAAGCATTCAAAACCTAAATCCAGACATCCAGGCTCACAGACTAACCCCATAACAGGAACACATTACTGGGCATGATTTTATTCAGTAAAGGCCTGGGCCACAGACTCACCCCATTTACTATGATGGGCGTGATCTTGGCGGGTTAAGTGATACTTCTCGTAGGCTTTCCCACTCGACCATGGTAACCCTGGAAGAAATATTGAAGCATTCAAAACCTAAATCCAGACATCCAGGCTCACAGACTAACCCCATAACAGTAACACATTACTGGGCATGATTTTACTCACTAAAGGCCCTGTATTACAGTTTTCTTTAAGGCCTGGGCCACAAACTCACCCCATTACTATAACACTTGCATGGGCATGATTTTGGCCGGGTAAAGTGTGTGATTTCTCGTAGGTTTTCCCACTCGACCATGGTAACCCTGGAAGAAATATTAAAGCATTCAAAACCTAAATCCAGACATCCAGGCTCACAGACTAACCCCATAACAGTTACACATTACTGTGCATGATTTTATTCACTAAAGGCCCTGTATTACAGCTTTCTTTAAAGCCTGGACCCACAGACTCACCCCATTACTATAACATTTTTCATGGGCATGATCTTGGCTGGAGTTAAGTGTGACTTCGTAGGTTTTCCTACTCGACCATGGTAACCCTGGAACAAATATTTGAGCGTTCAAAACCTACGTCCAGACATCCAGGCTCACAGACTAACCCAATAACAGTAACACATTACTGGGTATGATTTATTATTCAGTAAAGGCCTGGGCCACAAACTCACCCCATTATTACAACACTATTATGGGCATGATCTTGGCGGGTTAAGTGTGACTTCTCGTGGCTTTCCCACTCGACCATGGTAACCCTGGAAGAAATATTGGAGCATTCAAAACCTAAATCCAGACATCCAGGTTCACAGACTAACCCCATAACAGTAACACATTACTGGGCATGATTTTACTCAGTAAAGGCCCTGTATTACAGTTTTCTTTAAGGCCTGGGCCCACAAACTCAACCCATTACTATAACACTTTTATGGGCATGATCTTGGCGGGTTAAGCATGACTTCTCGTAGGCTTTTCCCACTCAACCATGGTAACCCTGGAACAAATATTGAAGCATTCAAAACCTAAATCCAGACATCCAGGCTCACAGACTAACCCCATAACAGTAACACATTACTGGGCATGATTTTATTCAGTAAAGGCCTGGGCCACAGACTCACCCCATTACTATAACAGGCGTGATCTTGGCTGGGTTAAGTGTGTGACTTCTCGTAGGCTTTCCCACTCGACCATGGTAACCCTGGAAGAAACTTTTAAGCATTCAAAACCTAAATCCAGACATCCAGGCTCACAGACTAACCCCATAACAGTAACACATTACTGGGCATGATTTTATTCAGTAAAGGCCTGGGCCCCACAGACTCACCCCATTACTATAACACTATTATGGGCATGATCTTGGCGGGTTAAGTGTGACTTCTCGTAGGCTTTCCCACTCAACCATGGTAACCCTGGAACAAATATTGAAGCATTCAAAACCTAAATCCAGACATCCAGGCTCACAGACTAACCCCATAACAGTAACACATTACTGGGCATGATTTTATTCAGTAAAGGCCTGGGCCCACAGACTCACCCCATTACTATAACAGGCGTGATCTTGGCTGGGTTAAGTGTGACTTCTCGTAGGCTTTCCCACTCGACCATGGTAACCCTGGAAGAAATTTTTAAGCGTTTAAAACCTAAATCCAGACATCCAGGCTCACAGACTAACCCCAATAACAGTAATGCATTACTGGGTATGATTTTATTCAGTAAAGGCCTGGGCCCACAAACTCACCCCATTATTACAACACTATTATTGGCATGATCTTGGCGGGTTAAGTGTGACTTCTTGTGAAGGCTTTTTACTCGACCATGGTAACCCTGGAAGAAACTTTTAAGCATTCAAAACCTACGTCCAGACATCCAAACACACAGACTAACCACTTAACAGTAACACATTACTGGGCATGATTTTATTCAGTAAAGGCCTGGGCCGCAGACTCACTCCATTACTATAACAGGCGTGATCTTGGCTGGGTTAAGTGTGACTTCTCGTAGGCTTTCCCACTCGACCATTGTAACCCTGGAAGAAACTTTTAAGCATTCAAAACCTACGTCCAGACATCCAAACACACAGACTAACCCCTCAACAGTAACACATTACTGGGCATGATTTTATTCAGTAAAGGCCTGGGCCCGCAGACTCACTCACTCCATTACTATAACACTATTATGGGCATGATCTTGGCGGGTTAAGTGTGACTTCTCGTGAGGCTTTCCCACTCGACCATGGTAACCCTGGAAGAAGTTTTTAAGCGTTCAAAACCTAAATCCAGACATCCAGGCTCACAGACTAACCCAATAACAGTAACACTTTACTGGGCATGATTTTATTCAGTAAAGACCATGTATTACAGTTTTCTTTAAGGCATGGGCCCACAAAATCATCCCATTACTATAACAATTTTATGGGCATGATCTTGGCCTGGTTAAGCGTGACTTCTCGTAGGTTTTCCCACTCGACCATGATAACCCTGGAACAAATATTGAAGCATTTAAAACCTAAGTCCAGACATCCAGGCGATATTGGCGGTTTAAGTGCGACTTCTCGGGCGCTAATCCCACTCGACCATGGTAACCCTGGAACAAATGTTTGAGCGTTCAAAACCTACGTCCAGACATCCAGGCTCACAGACTAACCCCATAACAGTAACACATTACTGGCTATGATTTTATTCAGTAAAGACCATGTATTACAGTTTTCTTTAAGGCCTGGGCCCACAAACTCACCCCATTACTATGACACTTTCATGGGCATGATCTTGGCGGGTTAAGTGTGACTTCTGGTAGGTTTTCCCACTCGACCATGGTAACCCTGGAAGAAATATTGAAGCATTCAAAACCTAAATCCAGACATCCAGGCTCACAGACTAACCCCATAACAGTAACACATTACTGGGCATGATTTTATTCAGTAAAGGCCCTGTATTACAGTTTTCTTTAGGCCTGGGCCCACAAACTCACCCCATTACTATGACACTTTCATGGGCATGATCTTGGCCGGGTTAAGTGTGACTTCTCGTAAGTTTTCCCACTCGACCATGGTAACCCTGGAAGAAATATTTAAGCATTCAAAACCTAAATCCAGACATCCAGGCTCTCAGACTAACCCCATAACAGTTACACATTACTGGGCATGATTTTATTCAGTAAAGGTCCTGGACCCACAGACTCACCCCATTACTACAACACTTTTATGGGCATGATCTTGGCGGGTTAAGTGTGACTTCTCATATGCTTTCCACTCGACCATGGTAACCCTGGAAGAAATATTGAAGCATTCAAAACCTAAATCCAGACATCCAGGCTAACAGACTAACCCAATAACAGTTACACATTACTGGGCATGATTTTTTTATTCAGTAAAGGCCTGAGGCCCACAGACTCACCCCATTACTATAACACTATTATGGGCATGATCTTGGCCGGGTTAAGTGTGACTTCTCGTAGGCTTCCCCACTCGACCATGGTAACCCTGGAAGAAATTTTTAAGTGTTCAAAACCTAAGTCCAGACATCCAGGCTCACAGACTAACCCCCAATAGCAGTAACACATTACTGGGCATGATTTTATTCAGTAAAGGCCTGGGCAGTTTTCTTTAAGGCTGGGCCCACAAACCCCATTATTACAACACTATTATGGGCATTGATCTTGGCGGGTTAAGTGTGACTTCTCGTAGGCTTTCTTACTCGACCATGGTAACCCTGGAAAAACTTTTAAGCATTCAAAACCTACGTCCAGACATCCAAGCACACAGAGTAACCCATAACAGTAACACAATACTGGGCATGATTTTATTCAGTAAAGGCCTGGGCCGCAGACTCACTCCATTATTATAACACTATTAAGGGCATGATCTTGGCGGGTTAAGTGTGACTTCTCGTAGGCTTTCCCATTCGACCATGGTAACCCTGGAAGAAGTTTTTAAGCGTTCAAAACCTTAGTCCAGACATCCAGGCGATATTGGCCGGGTTTAAGTGCGACTTCTCGGGCGCTAATCCACTCGACCATGGTAACCCTGGAACAAATATTTGAGCGTTCAAAACCTACGTCCAGACATCCAGGCTCACAGACTAACCCCATAACAGTAACACATTACTGGGCATGATTTTATTCAGTAAAGGCACTGTATTACAGTTTTCTTTAAGGCCTGGGCCACAAACTCACCCCATTACTACAACACTTTTATGGGCATGATCTTGGCGGGTTAAAGCGTGACTTCTCGTAGGCTTTCCCACTCGACCATGGTAACCCTGGAAGAAATATTGAAGCGTTCAAAACCTAAATCCAGACATTCAGGCTCACAGACTAACCCCATAACAGTAACACATTACTGGGCATGATTTTATTCAGTAAAGGCCTGGGCTCTCAGACTCACCCCTATTACAACAAACAGGGCATGATCTTGGCGGGTTAAGTGTGACTTCTCGTAGGCTTTCTTACTCGACCATGGTAACCCTGGAAGAAACTTTTAAGCGTTCAAAACCTACGTCCAGACATCCAGGCACAGATTGGCGGTTTAAGTGCGACTTCTCGGGGCTAATCCACTCGACCATGGTAACCCTGGAACAAATGTTTGAGCGTTCAAAACCTACGTCCAGACATCCAGGCTCACAGACTAACCCCATTAACAGTAACACATTACTGGGTATGATTTTATTCAGTAAAGACCATGTATTACAGTTTTCTTTAAGGCCTGGGCCCACAAACTCACCCCATTACTATGACACTTTCATGGGCATGATCTTGGCGGGTTAAGTGTGACTTCTCGTAGTTTTTCCACTCGACCATGGTAACCCTGGAACAAATATTTGAGCGTTCAAAACCTAAATCCAGACATCCAGGCTCACAGACTAACCCCATAACAGTAACACATTACTGGGCATGATTTTATTCAGTAAAGGCCTGGGCTCTCAGACTCACCCCATTACTAAAACAGGGTGTGATCTTGGCGGGTTAAGTGTGACTTCTCGTAGGCTTTCTTACTCGACCATGGTAACCCTGGAAGAAATTTTTAAGCATTCAAAACCTACGTCCAGACATCCAGGCTCACAGACTAACCCCATAACAATAACACATTACTGGGCATGATTTTTTCAGTAAAGGCCTGGGCCAACAGACTCACTCCATTACTATAACACTATTATGGGCATGATCTTGGCTTGGGTAAAGTGTGACTTCTCGTAAAGACTTTCCCACTCGACCATGGTAACCCTGGAAGAAATTTTTTAAGCGTTCAAAACCTACGTCCAGACATCCAGGCGATAGGCGATATTGGCGGTTTAAGTGCGACTTCTCGGAGGCTAATCCACTCGACCATGGTAACCCTGGAACAAATGTTTGAGCATTCAAAACCTACGTCCAGACATCCAGGATCACAGACTAACCCCATAACAGTAACACATTACTGGGCATGATTTTATTCAGTAAAGGCCTGGGCCACAAACTCACCCCATTACTATAACACTTTTATGGGCATGATCTTGGCAGGGTTAAGTGTGACTTCTCGTAGGCTTTCTTACTCGACCATGGTAACCCTGGAAGAAACTTTTAAGCATTCAAAGCCTACGTCCAGACATCCAAGCACACAGACTAACCCCTTAACAGTAACACATTACTGGGCATGATTTTATTCAGTAAAGGCCTGGGCCCAGAGACTCACCCCATTACTATAACACTTTTATGGGCATGATCTTGGCCGGGTTAAGTGTGACTTCTCGTAGGCTTTCCACTCGACCATGGTAACCCTGGAAGAATTTTTAAGCGTTCAAAGCCTAAATCCAGACATCCAGGCTCACAGACTAACCCCATAACAGTAACACATTACTGGGCATGATTTTATTCAGTAAAGGCCTGGGCCCACAGACTCACCCCATTACTATAACACTTTTGGGGGCATGATCTTGGCGGGTTAAGTGTGACTTCTCGTAGGTTTTCCCACTTTCGACCATGGTAACCCTGGAAGAAATATTGAAAGCGTTCAAAACCTAAATCCAGACATCCAGGCTCACAGACTAACCCTGGAACACATTGGCAGTCAAAACCTACGTCCAGACACATTACTAACCCCATAACAGGCATGATTTTATTCAGTAAGGCCTGGGCTCTCAGACTCACCCCTATTACTATAAAACAGGTAATGATCTTGGCGGGTTAAGTGTGACTTCTACGTAGGCTTTCCCACTCGACCATGGTAACCCTGGAAGAAACTTTTAAGCGTTCAAAACCTACGTCCAGACATCCAGGCTCACAGACTAACCCATAACAGTAACACATTACTGGGCATGATTTTATTCAGTAAAGGCCTGGGCCCACAAACTCACCCCATTACTATAACACTATTATGGGCATGATCTTGCGGCGGGTTAAGTGTGACTTCTCGTAGGCTTTCTTACTCGACCATGGTAACCCTGGAACAAACTTTGAAAGCATTCAAAACCTAAATCCAGACATCCAGGCTCACATATTAACCCCATAACAGTAACACTTCTGGGCATGATTTAATTCAGTAAAGGCCTGGGCCCACAGACTCACCCTGGAACAAATGTATGAAGCATTCCAGACATCCAGGGAATGATCTTGGCGGTTAAGTGTGACTTCGATATTGGCTTGGTTTAAGTGTGAGCTTTCCCACTCGACCATGGTAACCCTGGAAGAAATTTTGAAGCATTCAAAACCTAAATCCAGACATCCAGGCTCACAGACTAACCCCATAACAGTAACACATTACTGGGCATGATTTTCATTCAGTAAAGGCCTGGGCCCAACAGACTCACCCCATTACTATAAAACTTTTATGGGCATGATCTTGGCGGAGTTAAGTGTGACTTCGTAGGCTTTCCCACTCGACCATGGTAACCTGGAAGAAATATTGAAGCATTCAAAACCTAAATCAGACATCCAGACATCAGGCTCACAGACCATTATTCAACACCATAACAGTAACAAATTACTTACAGCATGATTTTATTCAGTAAAGGCCTGGGCCACAGACTCACCCCATTACTATAAGCAGATGGGCGTGATCTTGGCGGGTTAAGTGTGACTTCTCGTAGGCTTTCCCACTCGAAAATGGTAACCCTGGAAGAAATATTGAAGCATTCAAAACCTAAGTCAGACATCCAGGCTCACAGACTAACCCCATAACAGTAACACATTACTGGGTATGATTTTATTCAGTAAAGGTCTGGGCCCACAGAAACTCAAACCATTACTATAACACTTTTAAGGGCATGATCTTGGACCATAGTAACATGGAAAAACTTTTGTTAAATGTGACTTCTAAGTAGGCTTTCCCACTCGACCATGAAGTAACCCTGGAAGAAATATTGAAGCGTTCAAAACCTAAATCAGACATCAGGCTCACAGACTAACCCCATAACAGTAACACATTACTGGGCATGATTTTATTCAGTAAATGGCCTGGGCCCAGAAACTCACCCATTACTATGACACTTTTAAGGGCATGATCTTGGCGGGTTAAGTGTGACTTCTCGTGAGCTTTCCCACTCGACCATGGTAACCCTGGAACAAATATTGAAGCATTCAAAACCTAAATCCAGACATCAGGCTCACAGACTAACCCCATAACAACAAATTACTGGGCATGATTTCATTCAGTAAAGGCCTGGGCCCACAAACTCACCCCATTACTATAACACTATTATGGGCATGATCTTGGCAGTTAAGTGCTAGTGACTTCTTATAAACCATGGTAATGAAACACAAGGCTTTCCCTACTCGACCATGGTAACCCTGGAAGAAATATTGGAAGCATTCAAAACCTAAATCCAGACATCAGGCTCACAGACTAACACCATAACAGTAACTATAACAAATTACTGGGGCCTTGATTTCATTCAGTAAAGGCCTGGGCCCACAGACTCACCCTATATTACTATAACAGGCGTGATCTTGGCCAGGTTAAGTGTGACTTCTAGTGGGGCTTTTCCCCTCGACCATGTAGTAACCCTGGAAGAAATGTTGAAGCATTCAAAACCTAAATCCAGACATCAGGCTCACAGACTAACACCATAACAGTAACAAATTACACAGGCATGATTTCATTCAGTAAAGGGCCTGGGCCCACAGACTCACCCCATTACTATAACCAGGCGTGATCTTGGCCGGGTTAAGTGTGACTTCACCGTAGTCTTTCCCACTCGAAAATGGTAACCCTGGAAGAAA
Organism: Puntigrus tetrazona; assembly: GCF_018831695.1. NCBI lineage: Eukaryota > Metazoa > Chordata > Actinopteri > Cypriniformes > Cyprinidae > Puntigrus > Puntigrus tetrazona. The sequence goes on from NW_025048658.1 coordinate 71,372, forward strand.
TATTGAAGCATTCAAAGCCTAAATCCAGACATCCAAGCTCACAATTAACCATAACAGCTACATTACTAAATGTGACTTTATTCAGTAATGGTCTGAGCCCAGAAACTCAAACCATTACTACTCTTACTTTTTTAAGGGCGCTGATCTTCGCCGTGTTCAAATGTGACTTCTAAGTAGATTTTTCCCACTCAAAATGGTAACCCCTGGAAAGAAATATTGGAAGCATTCCAAACCCTAAATCCAGACATGTCAGCTCACAGACCTAACTTCACAACAGCTACACATTACTGCGTATAGCTTTTGTTCAGTAATGGTCACCTGAATGAAACTCAAACCATTACTATAACACTTTTAAGGGCACAGTCTTCGCCGTGTTAAATGTGACTTCTCGTAGGTTTTACTCCGCCATGGTAACCTGGAACAAATATTAGGCTTATTCAAAACCTAAATCCAGACATGCAGGC